>NC_084617.1:77518552-77673552 GCF_033978795.1 Nerophis ophidion | reverse complement strand
TATATATATATATATATATATATATATATACATACATACATACATACATATATATATATACATACATACATACATACATACATACATACATACATACATACATACATACATACATACATACATACATACATACATACATACATACATACATATATATATATATGGGGACGGCGTGGCGCAGTGGGAGAGTGGCCGTGCGGAACCCGAGGGTCCCTGGTTCAAATCCCACCTAGTACCAACCTCGTCACGTCCGTTGTGTCCTGAGCAAGACACTTCACCCTTGCTCCTGATGGGTGCTGGTTGGCGCCTTGCATGGCAGCTCCCTCCATCAGTGTGTGAATGTGTGTGTGAATGGGTAAATGTGGAAGTAGTGTCAAAGCGCTTTGAGTACCTTGAAGGTAGAAAAGCGCTATACAAGTACAACCCATTTATCATTTATATATACATACATATATGTATATTCATATATGTATGTATGAAGTGGCTGGATGAAGTGGCTGGGGAGAGGGAAGTCTGGGCTTCCCTGCTTAGGCTGCTGCCCCCGCGACCCGACCTCAGATAAGCGGAAGAAGATGGATGGATGGACTAGAATTGTGTGAGTTGTTGTAGTAATAGAAGAGGCAGTAGTGAGCTAGGTGTGTGTGTTACAGGACAAAGGTTGTGTCTGGGACTAAAGAAAAGGAAACTTAAGGTCTTACCCTTTTGAGTCAGACGGAATAAAGTCGGCCATTGTCCAAAATGACCTTTTTGGCACTCATCAGTTCTCCGCCACCGGTGATGACGTCAGAGCTTCGACGTCACGTCAAGTTACAAACTTAGGAAAAATAAAATAAAAACACAGACGAAACATGGCGGGTGAAAAACATGTCACGTCATCGCCAACTCCGGTGTGCAAGTAGAGGTTGTGTGCGGTAAAGCCGCCGGTGAAAGAGTTCCATTTGTGAGGAGAAGATAGTCAGAATGCAGGCAGGGAGGTCACACGCAGCAGTCATGTGAAGGGACGGCGAGACAGGAGGGTCAAGCTGCTGCTGAGTTCACGGACATCACGGAATTTTTAAATACATACTCATAATGTTCTAGATCGGTGGTTCTCAAATGGGGGTACCTGAAGGGGTACATGAGATTTATTTGAAATATTCTACAAATAGCAACAATTCAAAAATCCTTTATAAATATATTTATGGAATAATACTTCAACAAAATATGAATGTAAGTTCATAAAGTGTGAAAAGAAATGCAACAATGCAATATTCAGTGTTGACAGCTAGATTTTTTGTGGACATGTTCTATAAATATTGATGTTAAAGATTTCTTTTTTTGTGAAGAAATGTTCATAAGTAAGTTGATGAATCCAGATGGATCTCTATTACAATCCCCAAAGAGGGCACTTTAAGTTGATGATTACTTCTATGTGGAGAAATCTCTATTTAGGATTAAATCACTTGTTTATTTTTCAACAAGTTTTTAGTTATTTTTATATCTTTTTTCCAAATAGTTCAAGAAAGACCACTACAAATGAGCAATATTTTGCACTGTTGTACAATTTAATAAATCAGAAACTGATGACATAGTGCTGTATTTTACTTCTTTATCTCTTTTTTTTCCCAACCAAAAATGCTTTGCTCTGATTAGGGGGTACTTGAATTAAAAAAATGTTCACAGGGGGTCCATCCATCCATTTTCTACCGCTTATTCCCTTTCGGGGTCGCGGGGGGCGCTGGCGCCTATCTCAGCTACAATCGGGCGGAAGGCGGGGTACACCCTGGACAAGTCGCCACCTCATCGCAGGGCCAACACGGATAGACAGACAACATTCACACTCACATTCACACACTAGGGCCAATTTAGTGTTGCCAATCAACCTATCCCCAGGTGCATGTCTTTGGAAGTGGGAGGAAGCCGGAGTACCCGGAGGGAACCCACGCATTCACGGGGAGAACATGCAAACTCCACACAGAAAGATCCCGAGCCTGGATTTGAACCCAGGACTGCAGGAACTTCGTATTGTGAGGCAGACGCACTAACCCCTCTTCCACCGTGAAGCCCGTTCACAGGGGGTACATCACTGAAACAAGGTTGAGAACCACTGTTGTAGAATATATATACCAGTATGTATATATGTATTGATAGATAATTACATAATGTATATACAAATATATGTATATATACACACACACATACACACACATATATATATATATATATACATATATATATATACATATATGTACACATATATATTGGGATAGGTTGATTGGCAACACTAAATGGTCCCTAGTGTGTGAATGTGAGTGTGATAGTTGTCTGTCTATCTGTGTTGGCCCTGCGATGAGGGGGCGACCTGTCCAGGGTGTACCCCGCCTTCCGCCCGATTGTAGCTGAGATGGACCCCAGAGGGAATAATCAGTAAAAAAAATGGATGGATGGACATGGCAGGTCATTGATGTAGAGACTAAAGCAGTGGTGTCAAAGTCATTTGAGGTCAAAGGCCACTTGGAGGAAAATCCACTCCCAAGTGAGCCGGAATGGTAAAACCATGGCATGATAACTTCAAAATAAAAACAACAGGCTTGGTACACCTTTTCCATGGCCAAATTCAAGCACTTTCAAGATCAGTTTTCCAGTTTGTCCAGCACCCTTCAGAAGGTCAGTGTGAATCAACCCTCAGACTTGTTTGAGGTCACCAAATAGGAAAAATAGGGAAATCTGCTAAAACCTAAACCTGACATCAACCCAGCAGTTATTAACTGAATGGAGCATAGAAAATGAAGCAGAGTTTCTGTAGACTATTCAATGTGATTGGTGTTTGCAAACATTGTTTACTTGTTTGTATCTTCATCATTCATGTATCCATCATTCCTTACACGAAATAACATTTGTTTACTTGTTTGTTTGTATCATCAACATTAATGTAAACATAACTCCTTACAATAAATAATATTTATTAATGTTTGTATTTTTATCATTCCTTACAAGAAATAGAATAGACTAGAATAGAAAGTACTTTATTGATCCCTGGGGGAAATTCAGCACCACAGTTTGCTCACAATAAACAATAATAATAATAAATAAAAATGACATATATTATATATAGAATATATAAATAATATGGATATATTCTACATTTAAGTGCAGTCAAGGAACATATGCATTATACAGTCTGATGGCTGTCAGCATGAAGGACCTCCTGTGTGGTTCCGTGTTACATTTAGGGAGTCTGAGTCTTCCACTGAACGTGCTCATTCTCTCCGCAAGGTCCGAGTGTAGTGGGTGGGAGGTGTTGTCCATAATGGCTACGAGTTTTGCTAGACTTCTCCTCTCTGACACCCCCACCACGTTACTGGCCTTCTCTACCAACTTGTCCAGTCTGTTTGCATCCCTCACTCTCAGCCCGCTGCCCCAGCAAGCCACGGCGTACAAGAAGGAGCTCGCCACCACTGACTTGTAGAACATCTTCAACATCTTTGTACAGACGTTGAAGGATCCTAGCCTCCTGAGGAAGTAGAGGCGGCTCTGTCCCTTCTTGTCGAGGACCTCAGCGTGTTTTGACCCATTCAGCTTGTTGTCCATGTGTACTCCCAGGTATTTATAATCCTCCACCATGTCCACATTGACCCCCCTGATGGAAACAGGGGTCGCCAGAGTAAATAACATCTAATAACAGAATAATAAGTAAATAACATCTGTTACTGTTTACTGGTTTGTATCATCACTCATGTATACATAACTCCTTACAAGAAATAACATTAATTACTGTTTACTTGTTTTATTGTATCATAATTCATGCATACATGATGTTCTTAAAACAGCATGATGGAGCAATGCACTACTGTCCTCTTGGGGGCGACACAGAGCCTTATACACGGCTCTGGCATGCCCATGCTTGCCAACCCTCCCGGATTTTCCGTGAGACTCCCGAAATTCAGCGCCTCTCCCGAAAACCTCCCGGGACTAATTTTCTCCCGAAAATCAGGCGGAGCTGGAAGCCACACCTCCTCCAGGTCCATGCAGACCTGAGTGAGGACAGCCTGTTTTCACGTCCGCTTTCCCACAGTATAAACAGCGTGTCTGCCCAATGAAGTTATAACTGTAGAATGATCGAGGGCGAGTTCTTGGTTTCTTATGTGGGTTTATTGTTAGGCAGTTTCATTAACGTCCTCCCAGCGCGGTAACAACACACAACAACAGCAGTCACGTTTTCGTCTACCGTAAAGCAGTTTGTCTGCCGTAAACAGCAATGTTGTGACACTCTTAAACCGGACAATACTGCCATCTACTGTACATGAATATGTGACAATAACATCTACGGCTTTTAGAGAGTGCAGTGCACAACTGCGCACACAATAAGGAGACGAAGCAGAAGAACGAGGAAGATACAGCCATGGCGACGCCGAGTGAGACAAAGAAATACGCTTGTAAGTTCCAAGCTGTAGCTGTGATTGGACCTGGATAGCCTCCGGGAAGAAGTAGTGGTGGTTAGAAAAATAGTGACAGAGAATAGAACAAGGATGGACAATACAACCCTTAACTCAACAATGAGTAGATGTATATGTGTAAATAAATGAACACTGAAATTCAAGTATTTATTTTTTATATATATATATAATAAACTATATATATATATATATATATATAGCTATAATTCACTGAAAGTCAAGTATTTCTTATACATATACACATATATACACACATGTATATATATGAAATACTTGACTTGGTGAATTCTAGATATAATCATACTCCTCCCCTCTTAACTACGCCCCCCCACCTCCCTAAATTAATGTGAGGGCTGGTGCAAAGCCAACAGATCAAGCGTGTGGCTTTCAATTTTAAGGGGACTTAGTTTATGTTTTTCCATTTTATTTTTAGCGTATTGAGTCAGACTGCCGAGAAACAGGACGAACATTTCAATCAATCAATCAATGATTATTTATATAGCCCTACATGGATATTAAAGTCCCCCATTATAATTATATTATCGGCATATATTTCCAAGCATTTCACCAAAAATACAAGCATTTATCAAACCTTGAAAACGCAACATTAAAATCCAAGCATTTTGAAGGTTTTTAGTCACCCATCTGAACCCTGGAAGAAGCAGGAGACCAAATGGAGATATAGTAGTTACTTTATTTCAGATACTTAAGCTGAGACTTTGTTGTACCTAATGGTCACATTGGTGCCCTGTGTTTCAGGGTGAGTAGAAGAGTAAACTGCAAGTGAGTGTGGTCCTGGAAACAAAGAAAAAGGAAAGTGGTCCCTGTCCCAGTTAGGTTTGGAAGGGTTTACTCATCATGGCCCTCGTAGCCATTAGGAAGAGCATTCAGATGTGGATTGTGGAAGAGGGATTTGTTGCCATCACCCCAGGGGAACCGCTGTATGAATGGGGAAAAAAGGCACATTTAATGCCATCAATTATGACAATGTCAACTATATTTTGCTTTCCACTCATTTAAATGTTAAGTTCAAAAAGAAGTATAGACACGTTGTGTTCCAGAGGTACAGAGATGAAGAAGGGCTTCAAAGTTGGCTTATTTGTGTCCCAGAAGAGTGTGGGGTTGCCCATTGAGACAGTGGTGGGTGCTGCTGCTGTGGCATGATGTGTATAGTGTGCATATGTATGTGTACATCACTTATATGTACGTGTACATCACTTATATGTATGTGTACATCACTTATATGTACGTGTACATCACTTATATGTACGTGTACATCACTTATATGTACGTGTACATCACTTATATGTACGTGTACATCACTTATATGTATGTGTACATCACTTATATGTACGTGTACATCACTTATATGTACGTGTACATCACTTATATGTACGTGTACATCACTTATATGTACGTGTACATCACTTATATGTACGTGTACATCACTTATATGTATGTGTACATCACTTATATGTATGTGTACATCACTTATATGTATGTGTACATCACTTATATGTATGTGTACATCACTTATATGTATGTGTACATCACTTATATGTATGTGTACATCACTTATATGTATGTGTACATCACTTATATGTATGTGTACATCACTTATATGTATGTGTACATCACTTATATGTATGTGTACATCACTTATATGTATGTGTACATCACTTATATGTATGTGTACATCACTTATATGTATGTGTACATCACTTATATGTATGTGTACATCACTTATATGTATGTGTACATCACTTATATGTATGTGTACATCACTTATGTATATGCAACTTCATCAAGTTGGTACATAAGCGTGAACAGTTGGTTCTAGCTCAGAGTAATTTATGATTTAAAGAAAAGGGTTGGTATTAAATAAGTGTAAACTTCTTCTCACTCCTTTTCAAATATGTAAAAAAAAAGATTAAATACTCATTTGTTTTTTATTCTCCATTGTTTTCATTTAGTTATAATGGCTGTAAAGGCTGTAGCACTGTGTTGGATCAGGCTTGCTCTTGTTATATGAAATGAAATGAAATATCAGATGAAGTCTAACCTTGGTGCGGATGCGGAGGTGCGAGTAAGGGATGAACTCGGGTTGTTCGTGGCTGTGTTGCTGTTCTTTCAGGTACATGTTGAGCATGCACACCGCCACACCAGGCAGGGCAACCACAAAGGTAAGGATCTTCCATGTCCTAGCTGGTGAGGAAAAACAGTTTTACTAAAAATATGTTGCATAAACCAAGCTAATATACAAGTTATTTGCTACACAACAAATGTGTTATTCATTAGAAAAAGCACCACCCAAGAGATTAAAGGGAACGTGAGAGAATGCTAGCAGTCTGCACACCTGACTACTATACTACTGCCAGCAGTTTCAGGCAGGTGAACACCCTTTGAGGAAAAAAAATGAATATTTCTATCGAGACACAGTACTGCCACACAAGCCGGGAAAGAACATTTGGAAAATCATAGACCACATTTCCTGCAATTTGGTTCATTTCTATAACCTGACTGTGGCCAGATCCTTGTAGTTGGCTGAGCTCCACACAAGGATCTGGGACTTCTCAATAGGAAATGTATTTCAGAAGGCGGGGCCTTGTAAACAAATCCTTATATGTGATTGGATAAAGCGCTTGTCCGTTATCTTGAATGAGGTGCTACTTCAAGCACTCACATGGAAATCAAGCCGTGATGCTGGTGAAAGCAACGCTGGGAAGTCCAAACCAGAACAGCCGACATATTGGATAACGACAGAGTGAAAATAAAGAATATTGGATGGATTGGACAAAACAAAGTACTAACTAACTATCTAAATACTGCATATTTCAGTTTTACTATAAAAAACAAAGTTGTCTTTAACAGAAAAGGCATAAAAACGTATTTGTTTTACTTTATATCAACCTCAAGTTGATAGAGATTTACTGTAAGCATTAAATTAAAAAAAATTATAATAATTTGACTTATTTTTAACATTTCAGTGACTGAAACCCTCTATCTAGGAGCCCTAAGGATTAAAAAAAATCAACCCATATATTTGGTTATGGTTTGAAAATAAATTGTTCCGTGTGCGGCCCTCAGTGGAAAAACTTTGGACACCCCTGCTTTAACAGAAACCGAGGTAAATAAATAATGATAATTGGGTTGTTCTTGTATAGCGAGGCACGCTGTATTTACATTTGAACAGACTTGTTGCGCATGCGTATAAATAATTTTGTATCAAACACGTTTGATTGGAGCATGATTGTTTGAAATGAAAGGTAGTTAAAAATGTTAGTGATTTTAAACATAAATGACTTCTGCGTTCCCAATAACAGCATTATTTAATGTCCTAATTGACCTTTAATGTAGTCTAGTTAGTAAGTTCATTATGAAGTGAATCAACAATACCTTCTATTATGCCATACTATACGTCCTTGAAACTGTTGTCCATTTGTCATTACTCATGAATACTAACACACTCCTTGCTTTGTCTTTGAAAGGCATTTGTGTAGTGGATAAAAGGTTAGTTGTGTAGTGAATAAAAGTTAGTGTTGAGTAATGAATAAAAGTTAGTGTTGAGTGGTGAATAAAATGTTAAGTGTTGTGTAGTACAGTGCCCTCCATAATTATTGGCACCCCTGGTTGAGATGTGTTTTTTAGCTTCCAATTATTTTATTTTTTTTCTAAATAATATGGGACCTTAATGGAAAAAAAGAGAAAAATCCAACCTTCAATACAAGTGCATTTATTCAGTGGGGAAAAAATCCCACATAAAGAAATAATTATTTGACATCAAATAATGTGTGTCACAATTATTAGCACCCCTGGTGTTAATATTTTGTACAACCCCCTTTTGCCAACAAAACAGCACCTAATCTTCTCCTATAATGTTTCACAAGATGGGCAAAGACAGAAAGAGGGATTTTCAGCCATTCCTCTTTGCAGAATCTCTCTAAATCATCCAGAGACCTGGGTCCTCTCCTCTGTACTCTCCTTTTCAGCTCACCCCACAGGTTCTCAATGGGGTTGAGGTCAGGGGACTGAGATGGCCATGGGAGGAGCTTGATTTTGTGTCTGGTGAACCATTTCTGTGTAGATTTGGCCATATGTTTAGGGTCATTGTCTTGCTGAAAGACCCAGTGACGACCCAGCTTCAGCTTTCGGGCAGAGGGCAACAGATTTTGATTTAAAATGTCCTGGTATTTCAAAGCATTCATGATGCCATGCACCCTAACAAGGTTCCCAGGGCCTTTGGAAGTGAAACAGCCCCACAGCATCACTGACCCACCCCCATACTTCACAGTGGGTATGAGGTGCTTTTCAGCATGCGCATCTTTCGTGGTACGCCAGACCCACTTAGAGTGTTTGTTGCCAAAAAGCTCAATCTTGGTCTCATCTGACCAAAGCATACGGTCCCAGTTGAAGCCCCAATACCGTTTGGCGAACTCCAGACGCTTGCGTTTATGATTGTGAGTGAGGAAAGGTTTTCTCCGTGCATGCCTCCCAAACAGCTTGTTGGCGTGTAGACAGCGCCTGATGGTTGATTTGGAGACTTTGTGACCCCAGGATGCTACCATTTGTTGTAATTCTGTAACAGTGAGCTTTGGAGATCTTTTGATTTCTCTTACCATCCTCCTCACTGTGCGTGGTGGCAAAATAAACTTGGGTCCTCGTCCAGGCTTATTTACCACTGTTCCAGTTGTTTTGAACTTCTTAATTATTCCTCTCACAGTGGATATGGGCAGCTGCAGTTGAGTGGCAATCTTCTTGTAGCCTCTGCCTGACCTGTGAAGGTCGACGCACATCTGCCTCACTTGTATGCTGTGTTCCTTTGTCTTTCCCATGTTTAAGAGTGGATAAGAGAAATGGCCTCGGTGTCACGTCATATTTATACCCCAGGGAAACAGGAAGTGATGAATTACTAATTAAATGTTCCTATGTACTCTGGTAAACTTTGTAAACTACTGTAGAAATGACAGAAATGCTTCAATTATATTTATTTCCTGGGAATTGTTAAGGGTGCCAATAATTGTGGAACAGGTGATTTAATGAAAAATAATTATTTTTTAGTCAGGGATTTTTTTATTTTCTTACAATTCATTTGAGTTGAAGGCTACATTTTCCTACAATTTTCAGTGTGACAGTATTCTTCTGCAATAAACACTGAATTTATTTTAAGGCTTTTAACACATCTCAACCAGGGGTGCCAATAATTATGGAGGGCACTGTAAATAAAAGGTTAGTTGTGTTAGCTGTCAGTGCTAAAGTGTAGTGAATAAAATGTTAGTTGTGTAGTAAATAAAAGGTTAGTGTTGTGTAGTAAATACCATGTTAGTAGAGTAGTAAATAAAAGGTTAGTTGTGTTAGCTGTCAGTGCTAAAGTGTAGTGAATAAAAGTTTAATTTTGTGTAGTAAATAAAATGTTAGATGTATAGCAAATAAAAGGTTAGTTATGTTAGCTGTCAGTGCTTAAGTGTAGTGAATAAAAGGTTAGTGTTGTGTAGTAAATAAAAGGTTAGTGTTGTGTAGTAAATAAAATGTCAGTTGTGTTAGCTGTCAGTACTTAAGTGTAGTAAATAAAATGTTAGTTGTGTAGTAAAAAGGTTAGTGTTGTGTAGTAAATAAAAAGTTAGTTGTGTTAGCTGTCAGTACTTAAGTGTAGTAAATAAAAATGTTAGTTGTGTAGTAAATAAAAGGTTAGTGTTGTGTAGTAAATAAAAAGTTAGTTGTGTTAGCACTTAAGTGTAGTAAATAAAAGGTTAGTGTTGTGTGGTAAATAAAATGTTAGTTGTGTTAGCTGTCAGTACTTAAGTGTAGTAAATAAAATGTTAGTTGTGTAGTAAATAAAAGGTTAGTGTTGTGTAGTAAATAAAATGTTAGTTGTGTAGTAAATAAAAGGTTAGTGTTGTGTAGTAAATAAAATGTTAGTTGTGTAGTAAATAAAATGTTAGTTGCGTAGTAAATAAAATGTTAGTTGTGTAGTAAATAAAAGGTTAGTGTTGTGTAGTAAATAAAATGTTAGTTGCGTAGTAAATAAAAGGTTAGTTGAGTAGTAAATAACAGGTTAGTTGTGTTAGCTGTCAGTGCTAAAGTGTAGTGAATAAAATGTTAGTTGTGTAGTAAATAAAATGTTAGTTGTGTAGTAAATAAAGGTTAGTGTTGTGTAGTAAATAAAAGGTTAGTTGTGTAGTAAATAAAATGTTAGTTGTGTAGTAAATAAAATGTTAGTGTAGTAAATAAAAGGTTAGTGTTGTGTAGTAAATAAAATGTTAGTTGTGTAGTAAATAAAATGTTAGTTGTGTATTAAATAAAAGGTTAGTTGTGTTAGCTGTCAGTGCTAAAGTGTAGTAAATAAAAGGTTAGTTGTATATTAAATAAAATGTTAGTTGTGTAGTAAATAAAAGGTTAGTTGTGTTAGCTGTCAGTGCTAAAGTGTAGTAAATAAAAGGTTAGTGTTGTGTAGTAAATAAAAGGTTAGTTGTGTAGTAAATAAAATGTTAGTTGTGTATTAAATAAAATGTTAGTTGTGTTAGCTGTCAGTGCTAAAGTGTAGTAAATAAAAGGTTAGTGTTGTGTAGTAGATAAAAGGTTAGTTGTGTATTAAATAAAATGTTAGTTGTGTATTAAATAAAAGGTTAGTTGTGTTAGCTGTCAGTGCTAACGTGCTAAGGCCGCGGCACAAGGTCACAGTAAAAGTATCATGTTTCCGTCCAAGACAACAAGGTGAACATTTGAGTGAGACTCACTGGCGTTGTCGGCCTCTCCATGAGCAGCAGCAGCAGACAGCTGGCGGCGTGTGAGAGAAGACAAAGAAGACAAAGAAGATCTCAGCAGTGACTGAGTCGAGCGTCCAAGAGCCGCCATCTTGCCTGCACTTCAGCCTGGACACACCGGAAATACGTCAGGCGGGGAAAGTCACGTGACCGGAATCACCGCTGACAGCAGCTGTCACACCAAATGTCTTCCCCCCTACAAAAACTACTTGAAGGACCCCAATGAGGGTGGAAGGACCTTAAAGCAGCCCACACAGCTGCCTGTTTTAAAATCATTATAATCGGCTGTTTTTCATAGGTGAAAAATAACGGTTTTGATTGATTGATACTTTTATTAGTAGATTGCACAATACAGTACATATTCCGTACAATTGACCACTAAATGGTAACACCCGAATAATTTTTTCAACTTGTTTAAGTCGGGGTCCACGTTAATCAATTCACGGTGAGGAAAAAATATTAGCATTCCAGCATGCTAACCTTTCAAACTATTTCTGCTTTGCTAATTTTGCATCTGCAACCCTTAAGAGTCATATCACTTGGTATTGTCACGCCCTCATTGGGGTCCTTCAGGCATTGGAGGGGCTGTCACGCCAAATTTCTTCCGGGGGGAAGGTTTTTGTATGGGGGAAGAAATTTGGCGTGACACAGCCTTCCAAACCCCGGACTTACTTTTACTCTTGGCTAACTTTTATATTCACAAAAGTAACTTTCTCAATATCCCACCTGTCTTTTGTGCATGCATATATATATATGTATATATATATCTATATATATATATATGTATATATATATATATATATATATATATATATATATCTATATATAGATATATATATATATATATATATATATATATATATATATATATATATATAATCCAATCAAGACATATATATATATATATATATATATATATATATATATATATATATATATATATATATATATATATATATATGCAGGAGAGGGGGGCAGATCAGAAAAGAGACGGCAGATCAACTGTTCTAAAAAGGGGGCTTTTTAAAGGCTAGAGTATACAAGTGAGTTTTAAGATGGAACTAAAATGCTTCTACTGAGGTAACATCTCTAACTGTTACTTCTAGAACATTCCAGAGTACTGGAGCCTCAATAGAAAACACTCTCTAGCTTGGCAGAGTAACCGTATAATATTCTTCCATATCAGTAGGTGGCAGCAGGTAGCTAATTGCTTTGTGGACGTCGGGAACAACGACGATGGTTTGTCGTGATCACAATATGCAGACGACAGCGAGAGGCAGCCTGCAGGTAAAAATGTATATAATGCTTAAACTAAAAATAAACAAAAAGTGAGTGCCGCTAAGAAAAGGCATTGAAGCTTAGGGATGGCTACGCAGAACGAAAATAATACTGAACTGGCTGCAAAATAAAGAAAAATAGAATGCTGGACGACAGCAAAGACTTACAGCGTGTGGAGCAGCAGACAGCGTCCACAAAGTACATCCGAACATGACCCAATGTCCACACAAAGAGGATAAAAACAAGTGAAATATTCTTGATTGCTAAAACAAAGTAGATGTGGGGAATATGGCTCAAAGGAAGACATGAAACTGCTGGAGGAAAATACCAACAGAACAGGAAAAGCCACCAAAATAGGTGCGCAAGACTACAGCAGAAAAGAGCAGAAAAGTGCAAATAAGTCAGGGTGTGATGTGACAGGTGGTGACAGTACACCTACTTTGAGACAAGAGCTATAGTCATGCATGCTTGCTTATGTTTTAAAGTCATATCCAACAATTGTGACAAACACTTTTTACTGTCAAAGTCGAGTTACATTTTTCATGATTTCTGCTGGTGGTGTGCCTTTGGATTTTTTTCAATGCAAAAAAACATGTGGCGGCTCCAAAAAGGTTGAAAGAGACTGGCGGGGATGACATCACAGCAAGAGGGAGAAGCATTTCCAGTCAGAAAGGGGCGTTCCTAATATAATTGTCTACTGATTACCCACAAACTAACTGATGTGACTGCCACGTTCTTTTAGGAGCAAAAATACACAAGGAGAATTTGTTGAAAAGTCAGTCATCTGAAGGCTGTGGGTGCTATAGTGGTGGTGCTATAGTGACGGTGCTATAGTGACGGTGCTATAGTGGTGGTGCTATAGTGACGGTGCTATAGTGACGGTGCTATAGTGGTGGTGCTATAGTGACGGTGCTATAGTGGCGGTGCTATAGTGACAGTGCTATAGTGGTGGTGCTATAGTGACGGTGCTATAGTGGCGGTGCTATAGTGACGGTGCTATAGTGACGGTGCTATAGGGGTGGTGCTATAGTGACGGTGCTATAGTGGCGGTGCTATAGTGGTGGTGCTATAGTGGTGGTGCTATAGTGACGGTGCTATAGTGGCGGTGCTATAGTGACGGTGCTATAGTGGTGGTGCTATAGTGACGGTGCTATAGTGGCGGTGCTATAGTGGCGGTGCTATAGTGACGGTGCTATAGTTGTGGTGCTATAGTTGTGGTGCTATAGTGACGGTGTTATAGTGGGGGTGCTATAGTGGTGGTGCTATAGTGACGGTGCTATTGTGGCGGTGCTATAGTGATGGTGCTATAGTTGTGGTGCTATAAGGACAGTGTTATAGTGGGGGTGCTATAGTGATACTGCTATAGTGGCGGTGCTATAGTGACGGTGCTATAGTGGCAGTGCTATAGTGGCGCTGCTATAGTGACGGTGCTATAGTGGCGCTGCTATAGTGACGGTGCTATAGTGGTGGTGCTATAGTGGCGGTGCTATAGTGATGGTGCTATAATGGCGGTGCTATAGTGGCGGTGCTATAGTGGTGGTGCTATAGTGGCGGTGCTATAGTGACGGTGCTATAGTGACGGTGCTATAGTGACGGTGCTATAGTGGCGCTGCTATAGTGACGGTGCTATAGTGGCGGTGCTATAGTGGTGGTGCTATAGTGGCGGTGCTATAGTGATGGTGCTATAGTGGCGGTGCTATAGTGGCGGTGCTATAGTGATGGTGCTATAGTGGCGGTGCTATAGTGACGGTGCTATAGTGGCGGTGCTATAGTGATGGTGCTATAGTGGCGGTGCTATAGTGGCGGTGCTATAGTGACGGTGCTATAGTGATGGTGCTATAGTGGCGGTGCTATAGTGGCGGTGCTATAGTGGCGGTGCTATAGTGACGGTGCTATAGTGATGGTGCTATAGTGGCGGTGCTATAGTGGCGGTGCTATAGTGACGGTGCTATAGTGATGGTGCTATAGTGGCGGTGCTATAGTGGCGGTGCTATAGTGGCGGTGCTTTAGTGACGGTGCTATAGTGATGGTGCTATAGTGGCGGTGCTATAGTGGCGGTGCTATAGTGACGGTGCTATAGTGGTGGTGCTATAGTGGTGGTGCAATCATAGGCTCTGTTGTGTCGGTCAGGAAACAGCAGATCAGGCGACATAAGAGTAGTTAATTAGTTGTGCATGTTTTCACACATTTTCACCACTTGGTGCAAAGGAAGGTTGGTCGTTATCAGCAAATGTCCAGCGGAAGGTTCTGGGAACTTCAACAAATGTTTGCTATTTACTCAGCTGTCTGGCATGAAGAACAAACACAAAAGTACAACCGACTGCACGCTGATTAAAGAGAGCATTTCTTTGCCAACTCTAAATGTAATAATACACACAATAAAAGACTCCAAATGAGTCCAGGCAACATTATTTCATTTGTCTTTGAGGTTGCTATGGCAACTATGACTCATTGGAGAGAGGAGTTAGCATAGCATGTGCAAATGTCGTACATGAAATATAAACACACGGCACAATTATGCTGTGGAATATTCCATATTTTTTTACATGTGTTAGGGTAACAGGGCGGAGTAAAAACTAAAATGTGAATGTAAAAGACTTCCTTGTGCTCTACATAACATGTCATGCTGCTTCTTTGCTGAAAATGTTGCATAGATGATGTTTTACACATCACCTGACAGTTGATTCCGGGATGCGCCATTTTGTAGGCGGGTCTTATTTACGTGCCTCCACTTGGACAGCATCTTCTCCCCGTCATCTTTGTTGCAGCGGTGTAGCGTGCAAGGACGGGACTGGAAGAAGTGTCAAAAGATGGCGCTAACTGTTTTAATGACATTCACACTTCAATCAATAACGGAGCAGCATCTTCTCATCAGGAAACAACAACACCAGAAGATTCTGTGAAAAAACATCCGACCGGAACTCCCTAAAGCTAAAGCTACTTGGGTGAATAATGTAAACTCACTACACCGCTATGTTTTATCACTTTCATGGTGAGTTCACTGACAGATGTAAGTAAGAACTTTACACTACTTTATATTAGAAATGGTAACAGTGGAGGATGAATGTCACATAACAAGAAGATAGAGGAAAAAGAAGATTGACTACACATCTGCGGTCCCCTCCAAGGTCTCTCATTGTCATCCCGTTGGGTTGAGTTTTTCCTTGCCCTGATTTGGGTTTCGAACCGAGGATGCCGTTATGGCTTTTGCAGCCCTTTGAGACACTTGTGATTGAGGGCTATACGAGTAAAGTTTGATTGATAGTCCAGTCCGCTGGGACTGGAACGTGCACCGAGTACAAACAACAGTTTTATAAGGCCAACATACTGGTAGACCAAGGAAAACAAGACTGAAAAGGTGAAGCAAAAAGTCTTGAAAATGAAAAGTGCACAACAAAATAAACGCGGTGGTCACTCAGGTCAGTGGACAAGCTCAGAGCCCGGCTCCACCACGTTCTGTACTTCCAAGAATGCCCAGTCCTCGCAATAAACGCCTGCCCCAGAGCCTTCGTTATCCCTTAATCCGGGCTTTTGGAGGCTGGACGGACTTCTTCCTGACACAGCAAAATGTCCGCCTGAGCTGCTCGGTTCTCCCAAACCGCTGCGAGGTCGGCCCAACCACCCGAGGAGGAAGCTGCTCACCTGCCGCTCAAATCCTCCACCATTGGAGCCTCATACCTGAGCACAGGCCCCAGGATTCTTGGGAGGACTCCATGTTGGTGGACCAAAGTCTTCAGTCGCCCAGGAAGACCAGACCTGTCCACTGCCTTCGTCCCCTTTTTGAGGTTGGTGCTCATTTCCTTGATGGATTCTGTGTCCTTAAAACTGCAGTTGAAGACCTGACCTTGGCTTACCAGCAGTCTTTTCCTGTCACAGATGGGATTTGGTCTTTTCCCAGTCTGAATTTGAACTTGTCTCTGACCTTTACTTTCCTTAGGATCAAGAAGCAGGATTTAGTGGTTTGAAGAGCATTACAAAATCTTCTAAAAAAAAGAACCTTTTCTTCAGTTTTAGCACGTTTTAAAGCCAAAAGCAGTGAAGTTGTGTAAATGCTAAATAAAAAGAGACTACAACAAATCCTTTTCAACTTATATTCAATTGAATAGACTGCAAAGACAATAATTGAGAAACATTTTATTTTTTTGCAAATAATTTAATGGCAGCAACACATTGCAAAAAATGCATTTTTACCAGTGTGTTACATGGCCTTTCCTTTGAACAACACTCAGTGCAGGTTTGGGAACTGAGGAGACACATTTTTGAAGTGGAATTCTTTCCCATTCTTGCTTGATGTACAGCTTAAGTTGTTCAAAAGTCTCCTGCCTCATATTTCACACATTTTCAATGTCTGGACTACAGGCAGGCCAGTCTAGTACTTGCACTATTTTCCTATGAAGCCACGCTGTTGTAACATCTGGCTTGGCATTGTCTTGCTGAAATAAGCAGGGGCGTCCATGATAACGTTGCTTGGATGGCAACATATGTCAGCATTAATGGTGCCTTCACAGATGTGTAAGTTGCCCATGAGCTGGGCACTAATACACCCCCATACCATCACACATGCTGACTACCACACTTTCACCTTAGAACAGTCCGGATGGTTCTTTTCCTCTTTGTTACGGAGGACACAACGTCCACAGTTTCCATAAACAATTTGAAACGTGGAATCGTCAGACAACAGAACACTTTTCCACTTTGCATCAGTCCATCTGGCGCTGGTGTTTCTGGATGTTGTTGATAAATGGCTTTGCATAGTAGAGATTTAACTTGCACTTACAGATGTAGCAACCAACTGTAGTTACTGACAGTGGTTTTCTGAGGTGTTCGTGAGCCCATGTGGTGATATCCATTACACACTGATGTCGCTTTTTGATGCAGTACCACCTGAGGGATCCAAGGTCACGGGCTTAGCTCTTTACGTGCAGGGATTTCTCCAGAGCTGGATGAGAAATATTGTTCTTAAACAATTTGCTCAGGCATTTGTTGACAAAGTGGTGACCCTCGCCTCGTTTGTGAATGAGTGAGCATTTCACGGAAGCTGCTTTTATAGCCAATCATGGCACCCACCTGTTCCCAATTAGCCTGTTCACCTGTGGGATGTTCCACATAAGTCTTTGATGAGCATCCCTCAACTGTCTCACTCTTTTTTGCCACTTGTGCTAGCTTTTTTGAAACATGTTGCAGGCATCAAATTACGAACGAGCAAATATTTGCAAAAAATAAAAACGTTTATGAGTTTGAACGTTAAGTATCTTGTCTTTGCAGTCTATTCAATTGAATGTGACTTGAAAAGGATTTGTTGTGGTCTCTTTTTATTTAGCATTTACACAAGGTGACAACTTCACTGCTTTTGTAGTTTGTAAAAACACAATTTCATTTCCAAACTTCCCATGTTCGATTGTTGAAAATATCAATCAATGTATATTTGTGTAGCTCCTTACAACTTCACAAAGTGCTTTACAGGACCAAATAAGTTAAAAGCAGAAAGAGAAATAATACATTTGTTAAAAGCCGGTTTAAAGAAAACGGTTGGCTAAAATTCCTTGAGTGTGAAAGCCCCCCCCCCCCTTATCTGCACTTCCTGCTGGCCTATAAGTACCAGCGGCCTCACAGCGGTCTGTTCCCTTGCAGGCAGCCATGAAGTTGATCGCTCCTCTGCTGCTGCTCGCCACAGGTGATGACAGATCTCCTCAAATAAAATGAAATAAAGAGCGACAGTTTGTCCTTTTTGCTGAGTTGTGTGCTGCGTGTGTGCCAGCTTGCGTGGTCAGCGCTGCCGTGGCGCCCAAGGCCTTCTGGCAGTTTGGCAACATGATCCGCTGCCCCCAACCAGGAGTTAACCCTCTCAAGTACAACGACTACGGATGTTGGTGCGGCTTAGGCGGCACGGGGAGCCCGCTGGACGACCTGGACATGTGAGGACGGGACGTCTCCCAGTCACCCATGAAAAGTGTGCATACTCAATATTTTGCTTTTAGGTGCTGCTACGTTCATGACAAATGCTACGAGAGAAGCAGGAAGACTCCTGGATGCAACAACATCGCTGACCTGCCTCATGTCCTGGTTTATGATTACACCTGCTCCAATGAGAAAGTCACCTGCTCAGGTGAGAGCGCCGACATACACTCAGTCATCCTTTTAGAGCAGGGGGCGGCGACCCGTAACCTTGAAAGAGCCATATTGGAAGAAAAATACAAGAAAACAATCTGCCTGGAGCTGCAAAAAAATGAAAAGTCTTATATAAGTGTTATAATGAAGACAACACATGATGCAAGTGTCTATATTAGCCTACTATCAAAATGACTTTAAAAGTCTTATTTAAGTGTTATAATGAAGGCAACACATGATGTAAGTGTCTATATTAGCCTACTATCAAAATGACTTTAAAAGTCTTATATAAGTGTTATAATGAAGGCAACACATGATGTAAGTGTCTATATTAGCCTACTATCAAAATGACTTTAAAAGTCTTATTTAAGTGTTATAATGAAGGCAACACATGATGTAAGTGTCTATATTAGACTTCTATCAAAATGACTTTAAAAGTATTATTTAAGTGTTATAATGAAGGCAACACATGATGCAAGTGTCTATATTAGACTTCTATCAAAATTACTTTAAAAGTCTTATTTAAGTGTTATAATGAAGACAACACATGATGTGTCTATATTAGACTTCTATCAAAATGACTTTAAAAGTCTTATTTAAGTGTTATACTGAAGGCAACACATGATGCAAGTGTCTATATTTGCCTTCTACCCAAATGACTTTAAAAGTCTCATTTAAGTGTTATAATGAAGGCAACACATGATGTAAGTGTCTATATTAGCCTACTATAAAAATGACTTTAAAGGGCTTATATAAGTGTTATAATGAAGGCAACACATGATGTAAGTGTCTATATTAGCCTACTATCAAAATGACTTTAAAAGTCTTATATAAGTGTTATAATGAAGGCAAAACATGATGTAAGTGTCTATATTAGCCTACTATCAAAATGACTTTAAAAGTCTTATTTAAGTGTTATAATGAAGGCAACACATGATGTAAGTGTCTATATTAGCCTACTATCAAAATGACTTTAAAAGTCTTATTTAAGTGTTATAATGAAGGCAACACATGATGTAAGTGTCTATATTAGCCTACTATCAAAATGACTTTAAAAGTCTTATTTAAGTGTTATAATGAAGGCAACACATGATGCAAGTGTCTATATTAGCCTACTATCAAAATGACTTTAAAAGTCTTATTTAAGTGTTATAATGAAGGCAACACATGATGTAAGTGTCTATATTAGCCTACTATCAAAATGACTTTAAAAGTATTATTTAAGTGTTATAATGAAGGCAACACATGATGTAAGTGTCTATATTAGACTTCTATCAAAATGACTTTAAAAGTCTTATTTAAGTGTTATAATGAAGGCAACACATGATGCAAGTGTCTATATTAGCCTACTATCAAAATGACTTTAAAAGTCTTATTTAAGTGTTATAATGAAGGCAACACATGATGTAAGTGTCTATATTAGACTTCTATCAAAATGACTTTAAAAGTCTTATATAAGTGTGATAATGAAGGCAACACATGATGTGTCTATATTAGCCTACTATCAAAATGACTTTAAAAGTCTTATTTAAGTGTTATAATGAAGGCAACACATGATGTAAGTGTCTATATTAGCCTACTATCAAAATGACTTTAAAAGTATTATTTAAGTGTTATAATGAAGGCAACACATGATGTAAGTGTCTATATTAGACTTCTATCAAAATGACTTTAAAAGTCTTATATAAGTGTGATAATGAAGGCAACACATGATGCAAGTGTCTATATTAGCCTACTATCAAAATGACTTTAAAAGTCTTATTTAAGTGTTATAATGAAGGCAACACATGATGTAAGTGTCTATATTAGCCTACTATCAAAATGACTTTAAAAGTCTTATTTAAGTGTTATAATGAAGGCAACACATGATGTAAGTGTCTATATTAGACTTCTATCAAAATGACTTTAAAAGTCTTATATAAGTGTGATAATGAAGGCAACACATGATGTAAGTGTCTATATTAGCCTACTATCAAAATGACTTTAAAAGTCTTATTTAAGTGTTATAATGAAGACAACACATGATGTAAGTGTCTATATTAGCCTACTATCAAAATGACTTTAAAAGTCTTATATAAGTGTTATACTGAAGACAACACATGATGTAAGTGTCTATATTAGACTTCTATCAAAATGACTTTAAAAGTCTTATTTAAGTGTTATAATGAAGGCAACACATGATGCAAGTGTCTATATTTGCCTTCTATCAAAATGACTTTAAAAGTCTTATATAAGTGTTATAATGAAGGCAACACATAATGTAAGTGTCTATATTAGCCTACTATCAAAATGACTTTAAAAGTCTTATATAAGTGTTATAATGAAGGCAACACATAATGTAAGTGTCTATATTAGCCTACTATCAAAATGACTTTAAAAGTCTTATATACAGTAAGTGTTATAATGAAGACAACAAGTAAGTGTCTATTTTTGCTGTAGTAGCTAACTATCAAAATAACTTTGTGTCTCAGGCTGACGCAAATCTTCATTACGGAAATTTTAATATTTATTTTAAACATTCGTACAACATTGGAAAACATTTGTAAAACAGAAGTTTCTCAGAAGGTGAGATAACTCCTGGATAAGACTGGCTTAGAATGGCCAAAGGTAAAGATGTGTGTGTCCAAGTTAAAGTTATGTTAAAGTAGCAATGATTGTCTGACACACACACACACACACACACACACACACACACACACACAGACACACACACACACACACACACACACACACACACACACACATACACTAGGTGTGGTGACATTGGTCCTCTGCATTTGACCCGTCCCCTTGTTCACCCCCTGGGAGGTGAGGGGAGCAGTGAGCAGCAGTGGTGGCCACGCCCAGGAATAATTGTGGTGATTTAACCCCCAATTCCAAGCCTTGATGCTGAGTGCCAAGCAGGGAGGTCATGGCTCCCATTTTTATAGTCTTTGGTATGACTCGGCCGGGGTTTGAACTCACGACAGACACTCTAACCACTCGGCCACTGAGTAGGTAACAGCAGGTTGTCTTCTTCTAATAGATTTATTACAGTCTTTGCAAGCTGGGTAATGTTTGCTGTGGTCTGGAACAACATGGCCCACAATGAGACATGCAGGCAATATTACATCCAGATAATGTGTCCCCAGACATGCAAATATAAAATATATACAAAGAGGACACAAGTAAAGGAAATTAAAAGAGCTCAAATATATCTACAAATATGTACATACAGCTAGCCTAAATAGCATGTTAGCATGGATTAGCTTGCAGTCATGCACTGACCAAATATGTCTGATTAGAACTCCAACAAGTCAATAACATCAACAAAGCAACTACATTTTGGGGGACAAAATGAGACATAGAAGATGTGGCATAAAACAAGTCTTTCTGTGGCAGCGTCGGAGAAAGTTGTACATGTAAAGTTCAAGAACCGCCGAAAATAGGACAAATGGGCACTCATCAAGTAGTCTTATCAGTGAAGCATGTTTAATATTAATCTAACAATTAGGTAGGTGTGTTTCATGTCATGAACCCACATTACAACTGAATATTTACTTCTTCCTCATCTTTTTCCATTTTCATACATTTTTGCCAAAGCTCTAGGGAGCCACTAGGCGACGCTAAAGAGCCGCATGCGGGTTGCAAACCCTTGTTTTAGAGAGTTGTGGTATTGTGGCCCAGATTGTAGGAGTACACCTCACTACAACATGTAGGTAGCTACAGTACAAGCTACACATCGACAACACATGGATGGAAGGTTTAAGGATGCAGATCTCAAAGGGAAATGAACAGCGTGCCACACCTGCTGAAGTCTCACACAAGTTCCATTAATCGTTGGCCACCATTCAACTCCCAGACACCTGTTCTGGTCCCACAAGCAGTCTGCTCTAGTCCACACTGCTGTGTTGCAACCTTTTTAGGAGGCACACCACCAGCACAAATCAGTCAAAAATGAAACTCAGTTGACAAAAAAAGTGGTTGTTGCAACTGTTGGATATGACTTTAAAGCAGGGGATTCAAACTCAAACACAGAGTGGGCCAACATTTTAAACGGAACAAAGCTGCGGGCCAAGGTTGAACAAATCAACCTTTTAATACGGACCCAAACAAGTTTTGCAATAAATATTGAACAAGCAAGGCTTTTATAACTTTAGTGACATGCAAAATCCAGTTTCAAATAATAATAATAAAATACAATTTAAATAAAAATTTTATGCCTTTTTTTCTATTTGCAATCTTCTGAGGTAAATATAAAAAAAATTTCCACAGGCTAATAATACATTTGAAAATAAAATAACAATAATGAATGAACCAAACATTCAAGCCTTGAAGTAGCAAGAGAAAATGCATAAATAAAACGTTAATTATTGGTCAGTTTGCTGGAAGTTTCCCGGAAGAGTTAGTGCTGCAAGGGGTTCTGGGTATTTGTTTCTGTTGTGTTACGGTGCGGATGTTCACCCGAAATGTGTTTGTCATTCTTGTTTGGTGTGGGTTCACAGTGTGGCGCATATTTGTAACAGTGCTAAAGTTGTTTATACGGCCACCCTCAGTGTGACCTGTATGGCTGTTGACCAAGTATGCCTTGCATGTACTTGTGTGTGTGTGTACAAGCCACAAATATTATGTGACACGCTGTTAGTATGGAGGAGAAGTGGACGTGACGACAGGTTGTAGAGAACACTAAAGGCAGTGTCTTAAAAGCACGCCCCCAATATTGTTGTCCAGGTGGAAATCGGTAGAAATTCGGGAGAATGGTTGCCCCGGGAGATTTTCGGGAGGGGCACTGAACTTCGGGAGTCTACCGGGAGAATTAGGAGGGTTGGCAAGTATGAGTATTAGCGGTGAATGCGGTGTTATACAGCGACACAGACGCTGTATAACACCGGCGGGCCAGCTCTAATACTAAATTGATATTGCCTCAAGGGCCAAATTAAATTACACGGCGGGCCAGAGTTTGACACCCATGCTTTAAAGCATAAGCAAGCATGCATGATTATAGCTCTTGTCTCAAAGTAGGTGTACTGTCACCACCTGTCACATCACACCCTGACTTATGTGCACTTTTTTACTCTTTTCCTGTGCGTAGTGTTTAACTTCTTGTCTCGCACTCCAATTTTGGTGGCTTTTTCTCTTTTTCTGCTAATTTCCTGTAGCAGTTTCACGTCTTCCTTTGAGCGATATTCCCCACACCTGCTTTGTTTTGTAGCAATCAAAAATATTTCAATTCTTTTTATCCTTCTTTGTGGGGACATCGTTGATTGTCATGTCATGTTGGGATGTACTTTGTGGACGCCGTCTTTGCTCCACAGTAAGTCTTTGCTGTCGTCCAGCATTCTGTTTTTCTTTACTTTGCAGCCAGTTCAGTTTTAGTTTTGTTCGGCATAGCCTTTTCTAAGCTTCAATGCCTTTTCTTAGGGGCCCTCACCTTTTGTTTATTTTTGGTTTAAGCATTAGACACCTTTTTACCTGCACCCTCCCTCCCGCTGTTAAGCAATTAACATGCCAAAAATGATACCAATTACTCTTTTCTGTGAGATGAGTGCACATCACAATGGCAGCTACACTCTCAAACTTCTAAAAAAATGATTAGTGTATATCCGACGGGTCAGATTGAAAAGTTTAACGGGCCCTCCGGCTCTAATTTGCCCAGATCTGTGCTAAAGTCACATATAAATCAATGCAATCAGCAACAATTTAAAAAAAAGTATAATTTTTTTGAAATCATTTTTGTGGTTGTGCAGCATAAGCCTTCCTTGTAACGTGCCTTACATGTGTCTCCACAGCCAGCAACGAGAAGTGCCAGGCTGCGGTGTGTGAGTGTGACCGGCTGGCAGCTCACTGCTTTGCCCAGGCCACTTTCAACTCTGACAACAAGAATGTGGATCCTACAGTCCACTGTGTCAACTAAGCTTCACAATCATTGAATAAATAATGATGGGGAAAGAAAAAAACACCTGAGAATTTTTGCATAACCACACTTTTTATGTGAAAATGTACATTTATTCATTTTTTGGACGAGACAAAATGAAGTGAAATGAACATTTAGAATTGTTGGTCTCCTGCTTTCTATTTTCAGCTTGGAATAGAAAGGCACTGCACGTGTACAGCTTTGGTCCGATACAGCAATGGACTACTTGGATGTGATGAGAAGCAACAAAGGTTATTAGAGCGACATTATTGACTTGAACTGAAGAACATGTCCATTGATTACAGTTCACATACATCCAGGTAGCATCATTCAGTTTTTCTTTGACCCTTGGCCAGTGCAAAAAGAAAACTCATTCATGACTAATAATATATCGAGAGGGACAAGCGGTAGAAAATCCATGGCTGGATGGATGATTGATATTACACTGATTAACTTTGTCAGCTATAACACAAAGTTCAGATAGCTGAACCTATACTATCTTTTTGGACAGCTTTCATTTACAAAACGTATTTAAAAAAAACTGCATACTTCACTGTTTCTGTATGCGGCCCCCGCGAGAAAATGTTTGGACACCCCTTGCTTATACAAACGCTCTAATTAAAGCAAACACAAAGTTATTAACAGAGTGATGTGTGTCCACAAGGAAGTCACTATATTGGCTTGTAGAGAAGTGTGGTCACATACTTTTTTTTGTAACGGTGTGTTGCACTCAGAACCATGACTCCATCCTGGAAGACAGCAAAAGTAGAACATTTCAGGGCAAGTGACGCTTTCTGAATAGTTCCGATTTAGGAGGAAATCATTACCAGCATGGAGGAAAAAAAGTTGTGGTCAATTTATTTCACGTTACCAAACTCCAAAACAGTGAAGTTGTCACGTTGTAAAAATGGTAAATAAAAAGAGAATACAACGATTTGCAAATCCTTTTCAACTTCTATTCATTGCGAGCCAGTGTAGACTTACAGTAAGCTTGTCTTATTCCAGCAAAGTAGAAGTGTGTCACCAGGGTTGCAAAATTCCGGGAATATTCAAAGTTGGAAACTTTCCATGGGAATTAATGGGAAAATATGAGAATTAATGGGAATAAACATTGAATGCAACATGCTAGATCTTGCTACATGATTATTAGCTAAAACAACCTGATTTCATGCAAATTCAGTTGAATTTCAACCCTGCACTGTGCATTCCTCCATCACATGCTGGGATAATTGCCAGCATGCCACACACTACAGCAGGACTACTGAGGCCACACTAGTATTTGAGCCCTCCAGGTAAGTGTTGCTGATATTACCGAGGTAAATATATTTGAGATATGGTACTAAAGTGTAATAAAGGCGTAATTGCTGTAGAATACTCCAGCAGACTTCCACTCAAGCTAGCTAGCTGTTCCTGTACTTGTTCAATGATTTTGGGGCCAATATCTCTGGCTAACTAGGTTTATGTACCACCACAGTCTCATAATGAACCCAAAATATTTCTCCGTTAGCCGTGATGCTAATTCTCTCGACATGAAATCCTATTCATTAGTGATCCGAATTTACCTTTTTTGTGATGTGTAAACTCAAGTAGCAAATAGTAAATTAAAAGGTGTCGTTTTCTCTGCCTTCTGTTCTGCTAGCCATCTTGTTGTCATACAAGAATGTAGCTTATAGTTTGATTTAGCATGCTGATTGATTATTCATCTAGCATATTTCTATTCATTTTTCCATCTGTAAAATATTTTTAAAGACTACTCCAATTGTTTAGCTGGCTATTGATATCTGTGTGTGGCATTGCATTAGTTTCACAAGAATAACTAAAAACAGACCAAATAATGCCACGTACACCATCTGATGTGTGGAGACATTCCACCCCAACCAACGTAGGCAGAAATTTGCAAATAATATTCAAAGACCTACGTCAGAAATGCCCCAAAGATGCAGCAGCATAGAGACAAGTGTCCAATAATATATCATGATTGGAATCTCCCATTCATTCCCATGGACGGTGTTCAACTTTGAATAATCAAAAAATGGTCAATATTTCCAAACTTCCCAAAATTAACTTCCTGTGGTAAAATTTCTGGAAAGTTTCCACCTCTTTGCAAGCCATGTGTCACTATGCACCACCTCTTACTTACCACTAATAGTAGCCATATTTTCCACAAAGTAATTGTAGGATATAAAAGAGTAAATATTAGGGTTGGGTATCATTTGAATTCGAACGATTCCGATTCTTTGTTTTGATTCTGATTCCTGACGATTCTCGATTCCGATTCTTCTTATACCATACAATCAATGTGTTTGCCCTGGAAGGTGCTATGTATTTTATGAGAGTTTTCACCATATCCCGGCAAACATAAACAAAGATGTAATGTTGCTGTTACTGTTTAGCCCAATATCAATTATCTTAGCTCTAACGTTATTGCTGAACTAACCTAAATGTTGGAGATTCCACCTCTGAAAAGGGATGCAGTCTTTTGACTATGTGTGCAGTGACCTTTCTGCGGCACTCTTCTGTCTGTGGCAGCGACATCTTCCCCCTTGCCGGAGTACGCTGAGCGCCTGGCTAGCAGCTTGTAGATTGTCAATGAAAAAATACGCGGGCTGATTTGTTAGCTGCCTCAATATTGGCGCAAAACACATCATTTATTGCATATATATTGTTTTACTTACCGGATTCGGACTGCAGTGCAGTCACTGAGATACCAGGCTGGGCGTCGGAGCCGGAGCCAGAGGAAGAGGCAGAGGAAGACGGTCGGCGCAGCGCGTCCAAGACGGGACACACATTTATTTGTACTCCATGAACTCGGAGGTGCTTCATCATGTTGGACGTGCACCCTCCTAAGCACCAAACAGTCCTGTCGCACGTGTTACATTTCGCCGATATTTCATTTATCCATCCATCCATCATCTTCCGCTTATCCGAGGTCGGGTCGCGGGGGCAACAGCCTAAGCAGGGAAGCCCAGACTTCCCTCTCCCAAGCCACCTCGTCCAGCTCTTCCCGGGGGATCCCGAGGCGTTCCCAGGCCAGCCGGGAGACATAGTCTTCCCAACGTGTCCTGGGTCTTCCCCGTGGCCTCCTACCGGTTGGACGTGTCCTAAACACCTCCCTAGGGAGGCGTTCGGGTGGCATCCTGACCAGATGCCCGAACCACCTCATCTGGCTCCTCTCCATGTGGAGGAGCAGCGACTTTACTTTGAGTTCCTCCCGGATGGCAGAGCTTCTCACCCTATCTCTAAGGGAGAGACCCAAACTCATTTGGGCCGCTTGTACCCGTGATCTTGTCCTTTCGGTCATGACCCAAAGCTCATGACCATAAGTGAGGATGGGAACGTAGATCGACCGGTAAATTGAGAGCTTTGCCTTCCAGCTCAGCTCCTTCTTCACCACAACGGATCGGTACAACGTCCGCATTACTGAAGACGCCGCACCGATCCGCCTGTCGATCTCACCATCCACTCTTCCCTCACTCGTGAACAAGACTCCTAGGTACTTGAACTCCTCCATATTTCATTTATTTTAGTCAAATAAAGCCAAACTTTCGACCGCCGACGCCCGCTATCCCTGCTTGACTGACTCGCTCGGCTACATAAGCTCAGCTAAGCTAACACTTCCGGCGGTGGGCGCTTCTTCGTTGGTGTTCAGCGGCTTCTTCTTCCGGTCGGCGGACTTATTCTTTTTTTCCGGTCAGCAGACTGGGTATCGAAACTAGGAATGGAAATTTAAACTTTTGAACAATTCCAGGAGAATCGGAAAGTTAGTCCCGGTTCCAATCGATACTTGATACCCAACCCTAGTAAATGTGCAACATTCCTCAACCCCAGTAGTTTGTAGCATGTCAACATGATCCAGCATTACCTTGATGGAGAGGGCATACAGGTGATTGAGCATCACGTGGTTGGGTTCAGGAAGCAGTGTTGGGTCACACTGGGGAGTGCATACAACATGAACTATACATATGGAGTACATTTGATAACAATTTGAAATGATAGGCCATGCAACATACAGAGATCCCCGTGTCCTTGTTGAGCAGTACTTGCAGCAGGTGTGGAGGTAAGATAGGAGGATGTTTGAGCTTGTCTTCGGACTTGATGACGTAGGCGTCCTGCTGGTAGGGGCCAGGAGGGGAACTGGACAAGTCTGTCAAATAATGAACAAGTTGGCCAAACAGGAAGTTACGGTCCAGCAGCTCATGCAGACAAACTGACACACAAAACTTATCATGTTTACATTGAAGTATAGATTTTCCCAAACATTCATTCATTTCGCAAAGCAAGATTACCCGTTGAGTGCCTCTGCACAGATAGAAAAGTACAACTTCATCACAATTGATAATAACTATGGCAACAACCTTTAAGCATATGAGTTATGTGATAACTTATACATAATTATTCTAACACTCCTTGGACGTATCATGCTCATCCATGCGGACTGGACACTGGCCGAGAGTGGAGTCGGCTGTCTTGGTTGCTTTGTTGGGTCTGCTCCTGTCTCTGGCCATGCTCCCTCCACCCCAGCAGATGATGGCGTGGAACACCACAGTGGATATGTTTCTTTTACTTTTTATTCATAGCTGAATGTAAAAGTGTCTGGTTGTATCTGCTGCTTTATGTCTTTCATGTCCTCTGTGTTCTTTGATGTTTCCCTCTTACACACATGTAAGAGGGATGTATACTATGGCTATGAGTTGTTTTTTTCCCTTGGCCTCAGTCTGGACCCCCTCTCCAGGGCCCAGGCTAAGACCGATTTTTTTTATTTTATTTTAATCTTCTATTTTTTTCTCCCATTCCCCCCTCTTGTTTACCTGTATCCCACCTTTTTTGTAAGGGGCGCTGGAAGCCGGCAGACCCGTCAGCGATCCTGTTCTGTCTCCCTGTAATGTTTGTCTGATCTTGAATGGGATTGTGCTGAAAATTTTTATTTTCCTGAAGGAACTCTCCTGACAGAATAAATAAAGTACTATCTAATCTAATCCATCTACGAAAAAGCAGCAAAAGCAAGAGGCACCAGTGTCCACTATGTTGCTACATTAGCCAGTATTCAGAACCTTCTGGATACTCTTTTATAAAGGAGACTCCTGAAAATTATAGCGACCATTTGTAGTCTTATTGGAAAGGCTGACACCAAAGCAGCTTTTGCTCCTCTCATCGAGCACCGGGGGCTGCTGTGGGCCCCTCACCCATCCAACACTTTGTGACAAACAATGTCAAATATTGGGGAATATGGGCTGTTATGACATGAAAACAACAACTACATAAAAAGCGACATTAAAGTTAATTTATATTTCTTAACAAATTTGTTTGGCTTTTTTGTGTGTCATGGTCAATTATGCAAATTGAGATGAACTTGGGCAGCACGGTGGCAGAGGGGTTGGTGCGTCTGCCTCACAATACGAAGGTTCTGGGTTTGACCCTGCGCTCGGGATCTTTCTATGTTAGCATGTTCTCCCCGTGACTGCGTGGGTTCCCTCCGAGTACTCCGGCTTCCTCTCACCTCAAAGACATGCACCTGGGGATAGGCCCCTCCCACCTCCAAAGACATGCACCTGGGGATAGGCCCCTCCCACCTCCAAAGACATGCACCTGGGGATAGGCCCCTCCCACCTCCAAAGACATGCACCTGGGGATAGGCCCCTCCCACCTCCAAAGACATGCACCTGGGGATAGGCCCCTCCCACCTCCAAAGACATGCACCTGGGGATAGGCCCCTCCCACCTCCAAAGACATGCACCTGGGGATAGGCTCCTCCCACCTCCAAAGACATGCACCTGGGGATAGGCCCCTCCCACCTCCAAAGACATGCACCTGGGGATAGGCCCCTCCCACCTCCAAAGACATGCACCTGGGGATAGGCCCCTCCCACCTCCAAAGACATGCACCTGGGGATAGGCCCCTCCCACCTCCAAAGACATGCACCTGGGGATAGGCCCCTCCCAGCTCCAAATACATGCACCTGGGGATAGGCCCCTCCCACCTCCAAAGACATGCACCTGGGGATAGGCCCCTCCCGCTTCCAAAGACATGCACCTGGGGATAGGCCCCTCCCACCTCCAAAGACATGCACCTGGGGATAGGTTGATTGGCAACACTAAATGGTCCCTAGTGTGTGAATGTTGTCTATCCGTGTTGGCCCTGTGATGAGGTGGTGACTTGTCCAGGGTGTACTCTGCCTTCCGCCCGAACGCAGCTGAGATAGGCCCCAGCACCCCCCCAGCCACCCCGAAAGGGACAAGCGGTAGAAAATGGATGGATGGAGATGACACTGTCACAAGCACTAAGATATCATACCTGAAATTTCAGCAGACTCTTGGGAATCAAGCCTGAGAGCGTCAAAGACTTCAAAGTCGGTCCTTTTCACCTGAATAACGTTATTTACTGTCCCGGTTTTGGTGGTGATCACCGCCTTAAGAAGACAAAGTAAGAAAATGCAGCCATTAATCAAAACATTTATGAATCAAAGCGAGGGCTACACCACTTTTCTTGCTGTTTTGTCTCATGCGTGTCCAAATGTCAATCTTTTCTTGGGCTTTGTAAAACCTGAGGATTTAAATGTCCCTAAACCCAATGAATGTCCAAAACTATTTCCAAAAGAAGACCACATTATATACATTAATAGTCACATTTGGTCTACTTGTATTACTTGCTAAAGCCAATGCAATGTAGAAATGAATGACACCTTTTTCCAGCTAAAACAAAATCAACTGGATTCCCCGCCCCGGCCCAGTGGGACCAGACGTGGATGAAGTCACCTCGATAGTGGTTCTGGTGCACTCACTCCTTGGAACATGTAGGGTTTGATATCACAGCTATACAAACACTCGAGCTAGCTGTGTACAAATTTGCTTGTTTATTTGCAGCAGTTCATGATTGTTCTTATTTCTTGATTGGTGTCCTATCACAATGTATTGTAAGTAAGGAGCAAGGCCTGTGTAACCACGCCAAAAAAATAGTTCCTCTATGTTAGCTCTTACAATAACCTCGGGGTTTGGGTGGACAATAAGCTGGACTGGACTGTCAACACGGACCACCAGTACAAGAAAGGACAGAGCAGGCTGTACTTCCTCAGGAGACTGAACTCCTTCAACATTTGTAGAACACTCCTGTGGATGTACTACCAGTCTGTGGTTGCCAGTGTTCTGTTCTACATGGTAGTGTGCTGGGGGGGGGGCAGTACATCTAAGAAGGACAGCTCCAGACTTGAGAAACTGATCAGGCGGGCCGGTTCTACAATGGGAATGAAAATGGACTCACTGGTGAGGGTGGCAGAGAAGAGGACTGTTGACAAACTAGTGAGCATCCTGGATGATGCCAGTCACCCTCTGCATAGTGTTATCAGTAGCCAGAGGAGCCTGTTCAGTTCTAGACTGCTTCATCCCAGGTGCAGGACTAATAGACTCAAGAACTCCTTCGTCCCACACACCATTAGACTGTACAACTCCTCTCTGGGGCGGGGGGCAGGGGGTACTAGGATGACAGGGGATGCAAAACAATAACAGTGCAATACGTTTTCATAACATGGTCACTACTGCCTACTTTGTCTTGTTATATTCTTATTTTACTGTTATATTGTTATTCCCATTGTTGCTTTTTAGTTTTTATTCTTATTGTAATATTTCTCTTAATTTTCCTGAAGGAACTCTCCTGAAGGAATCAATAAAGTACCATCTATCTATTTTGTTTCCATTTAAACCCCCATTATTTACTTTTTACTTTCATTTAAATTGATCTCAACTCTGTACACTGCTGCTGGAATTTTAATTTTCCTGAAGGAACTCTTCTGAAGTAATCAATAAAGTACTATCTATCTATCTATCTAAAGTACTATCTATCTATCTATCTATCTATCTAAAGTACTATCTATCTATCTAACAATGTCGTTATAACTTGGTTCAAGGCCTACTGAAACCCACAACTAGCCACCACACAGTCTGATAGTTTATATATCAATGATGAAATATTAACATTCCAACACATGCCAATACGGCCGCTTTAGTTTACTAAATTGCAATTTTAAATTTCGCGCAGAAGTACCATGCTAAAACGTCCCGGTATGATAACGTGTGAACGTGACGTCACGCATTGTAGAGGACATGTTGTTCCAGCACCGTTCCCAGTTATAAGTCGTCTGTTTTTATCGCATAATTCCACAGTATTCTGGACATCTGTGTTGCTGAATCTTTTGCAATTTGTTCAATGAATAATGGAGACGTCAAAGAAGAAAGCTGTAGTTGAGAAGGGGTGTATTGTGGCCTCCTTTAGCAATACAAACACAGCCGGTGTTTCATTGTTTACATTCCCGAAAGATGACGGTGAAGCTTTACTATGGAACGGAGCGGTCAAGCGAACACAGTTGGATTGGGCCACACACACAAAGTACAGTGTTTTATGCAGCGATCATTTCAAAAGATCGTGTTTCGAAGAGGGTCCCTTGTGAAGGGCAGAGATGGGCATCGCCACCACCCGTCGACAGGTGCTGAAGAAAGGTGCGGGGCCGACTTTCAGGTTGTACAGGTACGACCATACAGTGTAATCTCACTAAAACACTACTAACACAATAAGCAGATAAGGGATTTTCCAGAATTATCCTAGTAAATTTGTCTCATAACATCTGAATCGCTCCCACTGTAGTCTTTTTTTTTTTTTTTTTACTAGTCCTTCACTCTCACTTTCCTCATCCACGATTCTTTCATCCTCGCTCAAATTAATGGGGAAATTGTCGCTTTTTCGGCCTGAATCGCTCCCGCTGCTGGTGGCCATGATTGTAAACAATGTTCAGATGTGAGGAGCTCCACAACCTGTGACGTCACGCGCACATTGTCTGCTACTTCCGGTACAGGCAAGGCTTTTTTATTAGCGACCAAAAGTTGCAAACTTTATCGTGGATGTTCTCTAATAAATCCTTTCAGCAAAAATATGGCAATATCGCGAAATGATCAAGTATGACACATAGAATGGAGCTGCTATCCCCGTTTAAATAGGAACATCTCATTTCAGTAGGCCTTTAATATGCAGGTCACGACTTCTAATTAAGCGTTTTTGATGATTCATCAAAAGTTTTTTGGAGGGCATTATCAGCGGAATAGTGGACTCCTTATTGCTTGTATTGTTAGCCGCCTTTCACTAGCAGTGTTTCACTATTTAGAATGAACAGAAAAGAGAAAAACCTGTGTTCATTTTGTGAATTATAGGCACAATTCCAATAAAGTGCTGTTCCCCTTTAAGAAGCCACAACAATATTTAAAGTTCATTCGCCAAATTTATTTTTTGATAAACTTGTCTAAAATATTTCAGTGTGTGTTTGAGTAGCCTACTTTTGAGCACATTTAACAATAAAGTGAACATTTCAACAGTGGTCATTTTTCGATATTAAAATCTTCAAATCCTTAAATCTTTAGACTGCTTTTCTCGACATAAAAGTTGGGAGTCGAATGAAGTATTGCAGCATAACTACTCTCTGGTTACACAACGTTAAAAGAAGCTTCCCAGAAATCTGCAACCGGAGTTGGACTTTGGACAAGCCGGCCTGGCCTATGTCAAACTGTAAATGAACTCAAGTATTGAGACAGACCGATCAATCAATGAAGCCACCAGGAAGCATTTGAGAGCCCACAAGGTCTTTTGATGGCATAAATGTTCTTCTCAATGTGTAGAAGAGTGGAAGCTGATGTAGACAGTGGCATCCAAAGTGAAAATCATGTTGAGTTTGCACCTTTTTTTGGTTTTGTTTTTATCTGCCTACAGAATATTGTAAAAATGTTATTAATCATCAATGATATATTTGAACATAAATTCCACAAATTTGTTTCGTCACCTTGTTGTTGCACATAGCTAATACAGCAAGGTTTTGTCCAGATTAGAAGTGTTCTGATCAGGGTTTTAGACGGCCAATTCTGATACCAATCATCCTTAAGTGATCATATTTGCAGGTGCTGGTCATATTATTAGAATATCATGAAAAACTTGATTTATTTCATTAATTCCATTTAGAAAGTCAAACTTGTAGAATGTATACATTCATTCCAAACAGACTGATACATTTCAAGTGTTTTTTGCCAAAAAGGAGATGATTATAGCTGACAACCAATGAAAACCCTAAATTCAACATCTCAGAAAATGAGAATATGGTGAAAAGGTCAGATATTGAAGACACCTGGTGCCACACTCTAATTAGCTAACTAACTCAAAACACTTGGAAAAGCCTTTAAATGGTCTCTTGTTTTGATTCTGTATGACACACAATGATGGGGAAGACTGCTGACTTGACAACTGTCCAAAAGATGACCATTGATACTTTAAAGAAGGAGGACAAGACACAAAAGGTCATTGCCAAAGAGGTTGGATGTTCCCAGAGCTCTGTGTCCAAGCACATCAATAGAGAGGCGAAGGGAAGACAAAGATGTGGTAGAAAAAAGTGTACAAGCAAGAGGGAATAACCGCGCCCTGGAGAGGATTGTCAAACAAAACCCATTCAAAAATGTGGGGGAGATCCACAAAGAGTGGACTGTAGCTGGAGTCAGTGCCTCAAGAACCACCACGCACCGACGTATGCAAGATATGGGCTTCAGCTGTCGCATTCCTTGTGTAAAGCCACTCTGGAATAAGAGACAACGTCAAAAGCGTCTCGCCTGGGCTCAAGACAAAAAGGACTGGACTGCTGCTGAGTGGTCCAAAGTTATGTTTTCAGATGAAAGTCAATGTTGTATCTCCTTTGGATATCAAGGTCCCAGAGTCTGGAGGAAGACAGGAGAGGCACAGAATCCACGTTGCCGGAAGTCCAGTGTCAAATTTCCACAATGGGTAATGGTCTGGGGTGCCATGTCATCTGCTGGTGTTGGTCCACTGTGTTTCCTGAGGTCTAGGGTCAATGCAGCAGTCTACCAGGAAGTTTTACAACACTTTATGCTGCCTGCCTCGGACCAATTTTATGGAGGTGAAGATTTCACTTTCCAACATGACTTGGCACCTGCACACAGTGCCAAATCTACCAGTACCTGGTTTAAGGACCATGGTATCCCTGTTCTTGATTGGCCTGCAAACTCACCGGACCTTAACCCCATAGAAAAGCTATGAGGTATTGTGAAGCGGAAGTTGCCAGATGCCAGAGCCAACAATGCTGAAGAGCTGAAGGCCACTATTAAAGCAAGCTGGGCTCTCATAACACCTGAGGGTGCAACAGACTGCTGGACTCCATGTATTGCTGCAGCAATTCAGGCAAAAGGAGCTGCAACTAAGTATTGATTGCTGAAACTTTCCATGTTCATACTTTTCAGTTGGCCCACATTTCTAAAAAATGTTTTGGTACTAGTCGTAACTAATATTCTAATGTTCTGAGATACTGAATTTGGGATTTTCAGTAATTGTCAGTACTCATCATCAAAATTTGAAGAAATAAACATTTCAAATATATCACTATGTGTGTAATGAATTGATATAATATGTAAGTTTCACGTTCTGAATATAATTACTGAAATAAATCAACTTTTTCATGATATTCTAACAATATGAACAGCACCTGTATTAACTGGAAATCTTAATCACAATTAGAAAAACACACAATGGCAGTGAAACATTATCAACATAGTATTTAAACAATTTGTGCATTTTCTTTTCTTACATACAATTGTTTGAGCAAATCAAGTCAATTGTACTCCAGAACTAAACTAAGGCCTTGTTGACTGTCGATAAATTCAGATGTTTTGCCCAAACGTGACCTGGATCGGATTTTTCCACGTCATTGTCAACAGTACAATTCTACATTTTTCAAATCCGACGCAGGCCTCTTTCAAATGTGGCTACAAACCAGAACCATCGAGTGGCAATCATTCGACCAATACGTCCGCACACGGCAATAAACGGATGCAAAATAAATATTTGACGAATGAGCACAAAACAGGCAAAAATAATATGTTTTAGGAACTGGAATCAATGTTCCATTACTCCTGTCTCCAACTGCTCGTCCACACGCTCTACGGGGCAGACGTTGAAGCAAATGTCCCACAAACTGAAAGTCAAAATGTGTGCCCTCTTCCTTCTTAATCTTTTAGGTACAATCATTTGGTTCATCAGAAAATGTTGACTTTGATAGCACAAAATCTTTCAAATTCCCAAAAAAGTACTCTGTGCCTCAGGTCACTACAGTTGTATGGATTTCCGAGTAAAAACTGACGTAGGTTCAAATTCAGAAAACTACGTACACAGGTAAAAATCCAGATGTATTAAAGTGTTCGCACGCACAAATCCAAGTACCAGTACATTTATTTTTTTACATCGCTATAAACTTCAAATTGACTGCAGACAGACATGAGCGGGGCAGGACATGGTTGTTGTTGTTGTTGTTGCACTAGCGAGCCACAGAAGAGGAGATGTTGCTCTGTTATTGATTGAAGTAAAGTGTGAATGTCATTAAAACAGTTAGCTCCATCTTTTGACACTTCTTCCAGTCCCGTCCTTGCACGCTACACCACAACAAAGATGACGCTGTCCAAGTGGAGGCATGTAAATAAGACTGCCCACAAAAAGGCGCATCCTTAAGAGACTGTCAAAAAGTGAGTTGAAGATGATGTGTAAAACATCATCCATGCAACATTTTAAGCAAAGAAGCACCATTACATGTTATGTAGACCACAAGGAAGTCTTTTACATTTAGAAAAAATCATAATAATATGACACCTTTAATGTGCCCTATAATCCGGTGCACCTTTTGTATGAAAATAGACCTGACTGGACCCGCTCGTCGGCAGTGCGCCTTATAATCTGGCGGTCCGGAAAATAGGCTATTCTACTTGTAATTTCCTGTTGATAGCTGCTTACCCACTGCTGCAATGGTGTTCAAGCTACATTGCTTCAAACTTTATTAAGCATTTGTGTCCTGTGTCGTTTCAAGCTCGTTTAACAATGATCATACCTTCTTGTCTGCTCCTGCTGGTTCTTACACTGTCTGTAACGTGTTTAGTTTTCCAGTTACATGTAAAAAAATGTGTTTTCTGCTGCAAATGTGGAAATGATTATTAAATTTGGGGCTTTGCTGATCAGTGGCCAACTGATGGGACAATCTCTACCTCAGATAACTTTGCATATATTCATGAAAGCAGTAAGACTGTCGTTGCTCACCCCGGTAGGATCCAAAGTCCACTGCCCATCGACACAGAACTTGTACTGGTGCTCTCCCTCTGGCAAGTGCATGATTGCCACAAAATTGTTCTGACTGGGGATAAGAGACACAAGTCAAAGTGGCGTCCTTGGAATGTCTCACCAAAAAGCTGATACCTTTTATTGAGAGGGATCTTGGTGGTCCAGTTGTTAAAGGAGCCGGACACAAAGACTTCTTTGGCGTTTCCCGCCCAACGGAAGACTGTGGACTTTGCCGGGCTTGGACTTTTGCTGTCACTCTCCAGGTCCTGCTGCCAGGCCAGAAACTCCTGCTCTTCCTGGGGAGCCTGGACACAAGATTTCTGCTACTTTATTCTACAATCTATACGTTGTGTACATACACACACAATCTAATATGTATCTAGACGAGGGATGTCACGATATGAACATTCTTATCACGGTTATTGTGACCCAAATTATCCCGATTATCATTATTATCGCAGTACTTTTGAATATGTCCAAAAAGTACCGATACTGAAATGTTTTAACTAAGTTTTATTCTCACAAAAACTAATGAAACATTCAAAATGGTATACTTTGTAGAACAAACCTTATTGTAGATAACTGTTACATGTACCTCAAGTAGAAATTAAATGTGCATATAAAAGCAACATAAGCATTAACAGATTAATATTAAACTAAATAACATAAATATATAAAAATAAATGTACAAATTTGCAAGATGGCACATAATGGCCACAAGATGTAACTGCATTTTTTGTCCTAGTATACATCAATTGTGTTCTTATATGAGAGGTCTAAACATGTCAGAGAACACCTCTCAAATATGGATTTGTTTTTAACAGCAAGCTTTAAAAGGAAAGTGAAGTAGCAGCGGTCACTAACAGCACAAAACACAAACAGTATGTGTTGTGTGCACACACTGCCCGCTCTCACCGATAGAGCCCAATAACAAGAAGCTTTATGTAACAATTAAAGGAGCCATATGTAATAATGTCATGTCAAGTCATCATTACATGGCCCTGACATGTCAAAAGGCATTAATAAATCATCTTCTTTTCCAATACCTCTATAACTGATAACAGTAGTTCAGCCGGGATATGCTCATTTCAAAATTTGATTTACAGCCCCGAAATATTGTTATTGTTTTCTTTTCGATGTCCCTCCGTGTACCGTTTGACGAATGAAAGTCTGTGAGTGTGTCACATCCAGGTTGCCAGTTACACACTGTCCTCTTCATCCAGCTACTGCCACTGGTAAAGTTACTAAACATGTCAGACCTTCGTAAATCTAAAAGACATCGTTACGATTCTCAACTCATTCATGACATAGCCAGGAACAAAACAAGGATTTATATCGTAGATGCCTTTGACAGATGGAGACAATTGAAGGCGGAGGAGATTTTTTCATCTAACGCCAAATTTGCTAGTTTCCTCCTTGATAGGTAAGTTAGGCATTTGCGTTTTATTATTACTTGTAATGAATGGAAATTGACATTTTGTATGTAAACCAATACAGTCTATGATCTAGCAAAGCTAGTATGTTCGTGCAACGAATTCTGAGGAGCAAAGCACCATCACACTAGTGTAGCTTAGCATGCTAACCCGGTCAATGACACGTCAACAAAGGCCAACAGGGGAAATATATGCCCGTTAGCCTATATGTCCATGTGACATACAACTGACAGGGAAAAATATATTTTGGACGAATAAAACCTAAGTGGATACGAGTAGTTTCAGTGCCTATTTCCTTCTCAATATGCTGATACACCAGGAAATGGGTTCCGACGTTAGCACGGCTAAATGCGATTTCTGGTACTGTATGTGCATCAGGCACATATGTGGTGGTGTTTCTGGTACTGTATGTGCATCAGGCACATATGTGGTGGTGTTTCTGGTACTGTATGTGCATCAGGCACATATGTGGTGGTGTTTCTGGTACTGTCTGTGCATCAGGCACATATGTGGTGGTGTTTCTGGTACTGTATGTGCATCAGCCACATATGTGGTGGTGTTTCTGGTACTGTATGTGCATCAGGCACATATGTGGTGGTGTTTCTGGTACTGTATGTGCATCAGGCACATATGTGGTGGTGTTTCTGGTACTGTATGTGCATCAGGCACATATGTGGTGGTGTTTCTGGTACTGTCTGTGCATCAGGCACATATGTGGTGGTGTTTCTGGTACTGTATGTGCATCAGCCACATATGTGGTGGTGTTTCTGGTACTGTATGTGCATCAGGCACATATGTGGTGGTGTTTCTGGTACTGTATGTGCCTCAGGCACATATGTGGTGGTGTTTCTGGTACTGTATGTGCATCAGGCACATATGTGGTGGTGTTTCTGGTACTGTATGTGCATCAGGCACATATGTGGTGGTGTTTCTGGTACTGTATGTGCATCAGGCACATATGTGGTGGTGTTTCTGGTACTGTCTGTGCATCAGGCACATATGTGGTGGTGTTTCTGGTACTGTATGTGCATCAGGCACATATGTGGTGGTGTTTCTGGTACTGTATGTGCATCAGACACATATGTGGTGGTGTTTCTGGTACTGTATGTGCATCAGACACATATGTGGTGGTGTTTCTGGTACTGTATGTGCATCAGGCACATATGTGGTGGTGTTTCTGGTACTGTATGTGCATCAGACACATATGTGGTGGTGTTTCTGGTACTGTATGTGCATCAGGCACATATGTGGTGGTGTTTCTGGTACTGTATGTGCATCAGACACATATGTGGTGGTGTTTCTGGTACTGTATGTGCATCAGGCACATATGTGGTGGTGTTTCTGGTACTGTATGTGCATCAGACACATATGTGGTGGTGTTTCTGGTACTGTATGTGCATCAGGCACATATGTGGTGGTGTTTCTGGTACTGTATGTGCATCAGGCACATATGTGGTGGTGTTTGCTTGGCACAACATAATGCATTACATGTCATGTCATGATATAACCATGTAGTAACAACATGTACATAGATAATGTAACAATGGTGTAACAGGCACATCCATGATAACATGTATTCTCATAGTCATCATTGTCACTGTCACCGACTTCCCACTGGGTTTGAGTTTTTCCTTGCCCTTATTTGGGCTGTGTACCGAGGATGTTGTTGTGGTTTGTGCAGGCCTTTGAGACACTTGTTATTTAGGGCTATATAAATAAACATTTGATTGATTGATTGATTGATTCTTTCAAGTGTTGTGGTTATTTTAAGCATTACGGTAACTTCTTCCCGGGGCGTATTGATTTCACAGACCACATAGCAAGGAATGCTACCTCTGTCGACAACAACGACAACAGGAAAAAAGTGCAGTTTTCCTTGAACTGTGTAGACGTAGATTTGCAGTTACCTTCTGATCCTCCCTCTGAAAAATGTCTGCATCCTCCGTGCTGTCCATCAGGATGTTGGGCCGGGCCTCTTTCCCACCATGACCCCCGCTAGCCCGGTCACTGCTGCTGTTCCCCATTCTGATGGCGTCAAACACTGCAAGACACACAGGACACTTCATCAAGTTCACCAACACAAAGAAAGCAGGTTCTGACTGACATCATACAACATGTTCTGACTGACATCATACAACATGTTCTGACTGACATCAAACAACATGTTCTGACTGACATCATACAACATGTTCTGACTGACATCATACAACATGTTCTGACTGACATCAAACAACATGTTCTGACTGACATCATACAACATGTTCTGACTGACATCATACAACATGTTCTGACTGACATCAAACAACATGTTCTGACTGACATCATACAACATGTTCTGACTGACATCATACAACATGTTCTGACTGACATCATACAACATGTTCTGACTGACATCATACAACATGTTCTGACTGACATCATACATGTTTTGACTGACATCATACAACATGTTCTGACTGACATCATACAACATGTTCTCACTGACATCATACATGTTCTGACTGACATCATACAACATGTTCTGACTGACATCATACAACATGTTCTGACTGACATCATACATGTTCTGACTGACATCATACAACATGTTCTGACTGACATCATACAACATGTTCTGACTGACATCATACAACATGTTCTGACTGACATCATACAACATGTTCTGACTGACATCATACAACATGTTCTGACTGACATCATACAACATGTTCTGACTGACATCATACAACATGTTCTGACTGACATCAAACAACATGTTCTGACATCATACAACATGTTCTGACTGACATCATACAACATGTTCTGACTGACATCATACAACATGTTCTGACTGACATCATACAACATGTTCTGACTGACATCATACAACATGTTCTGACTGACATCATACAACATGTTCTGACTGACATCATACATGTTCTGACTGACATCATACAACATGTTCTGACTGACATCATACAACATGTTCTGACTGACATCATACATGTTCTGACTGACATCATACAACATGTTCTGACTGACATAATACAACATGTTCTGACTGACATAATACAACATGTTCTGACTGACATCATACAACATGTTCTGACTGACATCATACAACATGTTCTGACTGACATCATACAACATGTTCTGACTGACATCAAACAACATGTTCTGACATCATACAACATGTTCTGACTGACATCATACATGTTCTGACTGACATCATACAACATGTTCTGACTGACATCATACAACATGTTCTGACTGACATCATACAACATGTTCTGACTGACATCATACATGTTCTGACTGACATCATACAACATGTTCTGACTGACATCATACAACATGTTCTGACTGACATCATACATGTTCTGACTGACATCATACAACATGTTCTGACTGACATCATACAACATGTTCTGACTGACATCATACAACATGTTCTGACTGACATCATGCAACATGTTCTGATTGACATCATACAACATGTTCTGACTGACATCATACATGTTCTGACTGACATCATACAACATGTTCTGACTGACATCATACAACATGTTCTGACTGACATCATACAACATGTTCTGACTGACATCATACAACATGTTCTGACTGACATCATACAACATGTTCTGACTGACATCATACAACATGTTCTGACTGACATCAAACAACATGTTCTGACTGACATCATACAACATGTTCTGACTGACATCAAACAACATGTTCTGACTGACATCATACAACATGTTCTGACTGACATCATACAACATGTTCTGACTGACATCATACATGTTCTGACTGACATCAAACAACATGTTCTGACTGACATCAAACAACATGTTCTGACTGACATCATACAACATGTTCTGACTGACATCAAACAACATGTTCTGACTGACATCATACAACATGTTCTGACTGACATCATACAACATGTTCTGACTGACATCATACAACATGTTCTGACTGACATCATACAACATGTTCTGACTGACATCATACAACATGTTCTGACTGACATCAAACAACATTTTCTGACTGACATCAAACAACACGTTCTGACTGACATCAAACAACACGTTCTGACTGACATCATACAACACGTCCTGACTGACATCATACATGTTCTGACTGACATCAAACAACATGTTCTGACTGACATCAAACAACATGTTCTGACTGACATCAAACAACATGTTCTGACTGACATCAAACAACATGTTCTGACTGACATCATACAACATGTTCTGACTGACATCAAACAACATGTTCTGACTGACATCATACAACATGTTCTGACTGACATCATACAACATGTCCTGACTGACATCATACAACATGTTCTGACTGACATCATACAACATGTTCTGACTGACATCATACAACATGTTCTGACTGACATCATACAACATGTTCTGACTGACATCAAACAACATGTTCTGACTGACATCATACAACATGTTCTGACTGACATCATACAACATGTTCTGACTGACATCAAACAACATGTTCTGACTGACATCAAACAACATGTTCTGACTGACATCATACAACATGTTCTGACTGACATCATACAACATGTTCTGACTGACATCAAACATGTTCTGACTGACATCAAACAACATGTTCTGACTGACATCAAACAACATGTTCTGACTGACATCATACAACATGTTCTGACTGACATCATACAACATGTTCTGACTGACATCAAACAACATGTTCTGACTGACATCAAACAACATGTTCTGACTGACATCAAACAACATGTTCTGACTGACATCATACAACATGTTCTGACTGACATCATACAACATGTTCTGACTGACATCATACAACATGTTCTGACTGACATCATACATGTTCTGACTGACATCAAACAACATGTTCTGACTGACATCAAACAACATGTTCTGACTGACATCAAACAACATGTTCTGACTGACATCAAACAACATGTTCTGACTGACATCATACAACATGTTCTGACTGACATCAAACAACATGTTCTGACTGACATCAAACAACATGTTCTGACTGACATCATACAACATGTTCTGACTGACATCATACAACATGTTCTGAATGACATCATACAACATGTTCTGACTGACATCATACAACATGTTCTGACTGACATCATACAACATGTTCTGACTGACATCAAACAACATGTTCTGACTGACATCAAACAACATGTTCTGACTGACATCAAACAACATGTTCTGACTGACATCATACAACATGTTCTGACTGACATCATACAACATGTTCTGACTGACATCAAACAACATGTTCTGACTGACATCATACAACATGTTCTGACTGACATCATACAACATGTCCTGACTGACATCATACAACATGTCCTGACTGACATCATACATGTTCTGACTGACATCAAACAACATGTTCTGACTGACATCAAACAACATGTTCTGACTGACATCAAACAACATGTTCTGACTGACATCAAACAACATGTTCTGACTGACATCATACAACATGTTCTGACTGACATCAAACAACATGTTCTGACTGACATCAAACAACATGTTCTGACTGACATCAAACAACATGTTCTGACTGACATCATACAACATGTTCTGACTGACATCAAACAACATGTTCTGACTGACATCATACAACATTTTCTGACTGACATCATACAACATGTTCTGACTGACATCATACAACATGTTCTGACTGACATCATACAACATGTTCTGACTGACATCATACAACATGTTCTGACTGACATCATACAACATGTTCTGACTGACATCATACAACATGTTCTGACTGACATCAAACAACATGTTCTGACTGACATCAAACAACATGTTCTGACTGACATCATACAACATGTTCTGACTGACATCATACAACATGTTCTGACTGACATCATACAACATGTTCTGACTGACATCAAACAACATGTTCTGACTGACATCAAACAACATGTTCTGACTGACATCATACAACATGTTCTGACTGACATCATACAACATGTTCTGACTGACATCATACAACATGTTCTGACTGACATCATGCAACATGTTCTGACTGACATCATACAACATGTTCTGACTGACATCATACAACATGTTCTGACTGACATCATACAACATGTTCTGACTGACATCATACAACATGTTCTGACTGACATCATACAACATGTTCTGACTGACATCATACAACATGTTCTGACTGACATCATACAACATGTTCTGAATGACATCATACAACATGTTCTGACTGACATACAACATGTTCTGACTGACATCATACAACATGTTCTGACTGACATCATACAACATGTTCTGACTGACATCATACAACATGTTCTGACTGACATCATACAACATGTTCTGACTGACATCAAACAACATGTTCTGACTGACATCAAACAACATGTTCTGACTGACATCAAACAACATGTTCTGACTGACATCATACAACATGTTCTGACTGACATCATACAACATGTTCTGACTGACATCATACAACATGTTCTGACTGACATCATACAACATGTTCTGACTGACATCATACAACATGTTCTGACTGACATCATACAACATGTTCTGACTGACATCATACAACATGTTCTGACTGACATCATACAACATGTTCTGACTGACATCATACAACATGTTCTGACTGACATCATACATGTTCTGACTGACATCATACAACATGTTCTGACTGACATCAAACAACATGTTTTAACTTGGCCATGCAAAGTAGTCTATAGTTAGTTAACATGGCTTCACAGTGGTTGTTCATGACTTGGCCACTAGGAGACACTCCAGCTAAGTTTGCCTCTTCACTATCACAGACTCTAATTCATTTATCTAGAAGTGACCTATTAGGCAAAACCATCTTTTCTTAATTATTGGTACCAGTTTTTGTGTATTTGGGATCTGCAAAAGTCCCAAAAACTTGCCTTCCACCACACTACCTCCAGACAAATCGTTTGGAATATACTTCGTTAGTGGGGTTTTTCTCCCGATAGTGACATCATTGGATATCTCCATATAAGGATGGAATTACCCAAAATCCTTTGCACAAATCTGCCATTGTAGTCGACGCTGTAATGAATAACCTCTTTCTTTTTGGCTATCCTCTTGTTGTGGGGCAGACCGACTCGCACATGTCCATGACTTAAATGCTTCAGTAGAAACATTAAAGTCCCAAGTGGTTTTTATCCTTCTTTGTGTTGACATTGTTGATTGTCACGTACGGATGTACTTTGTGGACGCCGTCTGCTGCTCCACACGCTGTAAGTCTTTGCTGTCGTCCAGCATTCTGTTTTTCTTTACTTTGCAGCCAGTTGAGTTTTACTTTCATTCTGCTTAGCCTTTTGTTTATTTTTGGTACAAGCATTAGACAACTTTTTACCTGCACGTTGCCTCCTGCTGTCGTCTGCATATTGTGATCACGACAAACCATCGTCATTGTTCCCGACATTTACAAAGCAATTAGCTAGCGGCTGCCACCTACTGATATAGAAGAGTATTACACGGTTACTCTGCCGAGCTCTAGACAGCACCGACACTCAACAACAACACATCATTTGCAAACTAGAATTACTGGTTTGCAAAAAATAGTTTTAACCTAATTAGGGGAAATGATATCATCTCCCACGGCACACCAGACTGTATCTCACGGCGCGGCACAGTGGTTGAAAAAGACTGCCTATAAACACATTTATAACAGCAGTTAATCTCTATACTTAGCAAAGTCATCTTGCGGGCAAATAAAAACTGTTTGTGGGCCTGCTCCGGCCCCGGGGCCACATGTTTGACACCACGGCCTTAGAGGCCCTTGTGATTGAGGGCTGTACAAATATTATTTGTAGATATTGTTCACAACTATGATTGTTCCTCAAATATTTATTCTGATTATACACACAAATTACAGGCAAAAATCACAAAATAAACCAAAGAGCTGACAGAACCCAAGTAAATAAGTTCCTGTATCGGCAGTAGTGGCACAGGTTTTTTTGTTTTACTTGGTATCGAGTCGACGCCTGCATGTGAAATATCGTCCAAGCCTACCTTGTGCAAGACTAGTGAAGTGAAGTTAGTGTTAGTCCACAACACCTGACCCACCTACAGATCCTCGGAACACCAGTAGCTGTATCCAGACTTGTGGAGGTGATATCCTCAGACTTGTGGAGGTGATATCCTCAGACTTGTGGAGGTGATATCTTCAGACTTGTGGAGGTGTTATCATCTGACTTGTGGTAGTGATATCATCAGACTTGTGGGGGTGATATCTTCAGACCTGTGGAGGTGATATCCTCAGACTTGTGGAGGTGATATCCTCAGACTTGTGGAGGTGATATCCTCAGACTTGTGGAGGTGATATCCTCAGACTTGTGGAGGTGATATCCTCAGACTTGTGGAGGTGATATCCTCAGACTTGTGGAGGTGATATCCTCAGACTTGTGGAGGTGATATCATCTGACTTGTGGAGGTGATATCTTCAGACTTGTTTTAGTGATATCATCAAACTTGTGGGGGTGATATTCTCAGACTTGTGGAGGTGATATCCTCAGACTTGTGGAGGTGATATCCTCGGACTCGTGGAGGTGATATCTTCAGACTTGTGGAGGTGATATCCTCAGACTTGTGGAGGTGATATCCTCAGACTTGTGGAGGTGATATCCTCAGACTTGTGGAGGTGATATCCTCGGACTCGTGGAGGTGATATCTTCAGACTCGTGGAGGTGATATCTTCAGACTTGTGGAGGTGATATCCTCAGACTTGTGGAGGTGATATCCTCAGACTTGTGGAGGTGATATCTTCAGATGCGTGCAGGTGATATCTTCAGCCTCGTGGAGGTAATATCTTCAGACTTGTGGAAGTGATATCCTCAGACTTGTGGAGGTGATATCAGACTTGTGGAGGTGATATCCTCAGACTTGTGGAGGTGATATCCTCAGACTTGTGGAGGTGATATCCTCAGACTTGTGGAGGTGATATCTTCAGACTTGTGGAGGTGATATCATCGGACTTGAGGAGGTGACATCTTCGGACTTGTGGAGGTGATATCTTCGGACTTGTGGAGGTGATATTTTCGGACTTGCGGAGGCGATATCTTCAGACTTGTGGAGGCGATATCATCAGACTTGCGGAGGCGATATCTTCAGACTTGTGGAGGCGAAATCATCAGACTTGTGGAGGCGATATCTTCAGACTTGTGGAGGTGATATCAGACTTCTTTAGGTGATATCTTCAGACTTGTGGAGGTGATACCCTCAGACTTGTGGAGGTGATATCTTCAGACTTGTGGAGGTGATATCTTCAGACTTGTGGAGGTGATATCAGACTTGTGGAGGTGATATCAGACTTGTTGAGGTGATATCTTCAGATATGTGGAGGTGATATCATCAGAATTGTGGAGGTGATATCAGACTTGTTGAGGTGATATCTTCAGACTTGTGGAGGTGATATCAGACTTGTGGAGGTGATATCAGACTTGTGTAGGTGATATCTTCAGACTTGTGGAGGTGATACCCTCAGACTTGTGGAGGTGATATCTTCAGACTTGTGGAGGTGATATCTTCAGACTTGTGGAGGTGATATCAGACTTGTGGAGGTGATATCAGACTTGTTGAGGTGATATCTTCAGATATGTGGAGGTGATATCATCAGAATTGTGGAGGTGATATCAGACTTGTTGAGGTGATATCTTCAGACTTGTGGAGGTGATATCATCAGGTCTTCTTATGAAGACGTCGACTCGGGCTCGTCACTGAGCAGCAGTTTCCTCGCTAGTGGGACAAACCGGACACGGTTGGGGGTGAAGTTGCGTGAAAAAGTGAAATATTTCCCCAACCTGGAGTGTCTTTAGAAGGTCCTCCGCAGTGATTTTGTGTCCTTGTGTGTCCGCGCGGCTCCGTCCGGACAATAGTCGATACGAAGCGGAAGTGCAGCGAGCATTTCTTCGACGCGTCACGTATCACGTGACCAGACCTCGTGACGTCACACCGACTGTTTTTATTTTTATAATTATGAAACAACAAATGAAGCGTTATTATCAAGTAAAATTCCGATACATATTGTAAAAGGCAGGCAGAATAGAGAAAGACAAATAAAGAAAAATTTGCAACAATAAAAAAAAACAAAAAACAGAATGGGGTTTTCTACTAAACGGTGTTTGTTAATTGCATAAAATAGTTTGACAGCTTATTTCTTGTCCATGAGTTTAAAAAATGAGAAGTGAGAGAGTTTTTGTGAAAAGTGTGGAAGGGTTTTTATTTTCAGAATTTGAAAAAATTGTGACTAAAAATGTATTCATGACAATTATATTCAAAACACTTTCCTTTTCTTAGAGCAGGAAAGTCGAAGTCCTTTTAGTCAAAAATCAAATCAGGATAACTTCAAAATAAAAACAACTTCAGATCTTTGTTTGAAAACAGAACAAGAGACAGAAAAAGAAGTGGCATAAAACACGTCTTAGAAAGTCGGAGAAAGTTGTACATGTAAACAAACTAGGGTGAGTTCAAGGACCGCCAAAATGAGTAGGACAAAACGGCGCTTGCCAAATACTTGAACCAGTGAAGCATGTTTAATATAAACAGTGTGCTTTATGACAATTAGGGAGGTTTGTGTCATGTTCGTCGTACAGAAACTATATTAAAACAAAAAACGTTTTTTTCCTTTCATATTTTTCCATTTTTATATATTTTTGAAAAAGCTCCAGAGAACCACTAGGGCGGCGCTAAAGAGCCACATGCAACTTTTGGGTTGCCGCCCCCGACCTACAAAGATACAAAGAATTGCTATTGCGACATCTAGTGGACACATTTAGAACAGCAGTTTCTTTCATTCAAAAATTTCAACACATTTTTATACTTAGCAAACTCATCCCGTGGGCCGGATAAAACCTGTTCGCAGTCCTGACACGGCCCTTGGGCCGGACGTTTGACACTCCTGTCTTACGGCGTATTGGAATTCCTTTAATCAAGTCTCAGTACTTAAATTGTGTGAGTTTTGTTATTTCAGCCTTTTATAAATGACTACACACAGACTCCAAATTGTGTGCACATAAGTATTTGTTTGTAAAAAGGATAAAAGTTGTATGTTGTGTCAATATCTTAGAAAAATACATTTTCAAATAATGATTCAATCAACCTTTATGAGTCTAAAATCCTTTTTTCACTGAGCTGTTTGTGATAAATAAATAAATCTCCAGTCGTCATTTCCTTTTTGTCCATACAAGGGTCCCATTTGCAAGTATTATATAGTAGACTTTGCATGCAATTGCAATTCCAAGACCTTAGAGGGCAGTAGTGTAAATACTGGAGCTTGGAAGTAGTCTTTGCCATTAAGATGAATGTGCCAGTCTTGTCTTTTGTTGTGCCCTACTAAGTGTTTATGCTGTGCATATTTTATTTTTCACACTTTGTTTGATTGTAATGTGCATCTTAGTAGTTTTTATTACTACATTTAGAGGTGTTGAAATATAAATATAAATTCACCAATGCTAAATTAGCATCAAGCAAACACATTTAGAAGGTGGAGTCCTTTTACTTTTCTGTCTATTTCAGGCATGCTTAGTTTGTTGGCATGGAAAATTCCAACATTACCTGGATGTGCATTGCATGAGTACTTGTTTCTCCGCCAAGTGCTTGAACCAGTAGTACGTAGCCAAAATATTACACGTGTGCAGTAACATTTACACATTTAAGAAATAAACTGCAGTGTCCACTTAGAGACCACTTAGGCTTACCGTCTTTGTCCTGGTCTGCTTTCTCTTCTGGTTCCCACAGCTTTCCACTGAGACCTGTTACCAGACACTCCTAATAAAATATGCAAAGTCATCAGTATGCTGTTGTGGTAAAGGTTATATAGTCTTTTGGAAATCACAAAGTCAGCAAGTAAACTCTCATTACAAGGAAAAGCCGCAATCAACATGGACAGCAACATTTAGGATATTTGAACTGAATACTTGAATTGCTATAATGGACGTTTGGAAGTTGGAACCAAGAACACATTTTTTTCAGTGTCAATAATGAAAAGTGTGTGGAATTGTTTTTTTTTTCATGCTCAGTGTTTGTATAAGTGTAAAAAATTAATATAAAATTAAAGGCAAGTAGCGCTATAAACGGCTTCACATTGTAAACAAAAACATGTGGTTTGTTAAGTAGTAATAGTTAGAAGTTGATTTAAAATAAGATTATGGACAAAAGAATAATGTATTTGGCATTGCAATGTGTGGGTCTCAGGAACCACAACATTGTTTAAGAGTAATAAAACAAGAAAACTATTCAATAAGTGTGCTTCTTTTTACTAAGAGTAAAATCAGACAGCAAAACAGAAAAAACAATATCATTAAAAAAAAGACGAGTGTCGTTGTGGGGAAAAAAGGGTGAGAAATGAAACATCACTGCAATGTTTTTGAATAATTTATTAGGAATTTTAAAAAGTTTTTTTTTTCCTCAAAAGAAACAACATGACAGAATAATGAAATTCAGGTTACAGTGTTGACAAGAGTATTATATTTCCAGCATCAAAGTACAAACGACCTGTCTTTAAGTCTGCAGGTAAATAAGCTGGAGATTGAGAGTGCTTTATTATTCCACCAATTTACTTGATATTGGTCAGCCAGTGCAACATTCTGTTCACTTTCAATTTTGCTGTAAACATAGCTGTGATATGCAGAGATGGATGTGACTCTTCCACCTTTCCAGTAAAAATGTTAATGTATTATTAAAAAGTTCGATTTTCACATTTGCATGGAGGTACCCAACCCCCAAAAATATAACAATAAAAAAAAAACATGCTTGGGAAATAATGCCACACGCAGACACACAACCCGCAGAAAGCGGCCGTGTATGTGTGTGTGTGTGTGTGTGTGTGTGTGTGTGTGTGAGCCGCTTAACAGATTAGTCCTTCATGTTCCTCCATAGACAATATTCACATCTTAAAAATCACAGTTTTAACAATATGACAATGTAGCAAAACACCCATGAAGAGAGCATTTTACCATGCCTGTACCCCCCCCCCCCCCCCCCCCCCCCCACCCAAAACAATCAAATACAAATAGAGAGTTCTCTCCTTGCTGAGATCTTCAGTGAAATGACAGAGAAATAGAAAGCAAAAGTATGTCGGGTCTAGAGTGACGGACGCGTGTTCCAACTATGATGTGTCACGTGTCCGATGCCAGGATTGAGGTCAAGAAGCAAATGTTGCACTTTTCTAAGTAGCTCTTCCTTCACCCCCAAACAAAAGTCATATTTACAGTATTTTACAACATTGTGTAGCTCACGTAGGCCGACCATGGAACTGAGACCAATGAACCTCCTTTTCTTTTACAAAAGTACAAAAGCAGTGAAGTTGTCACCTTGTGTAAAAGCTAAATAAAAAGAGACTACAACAAATCCTTTTCAACTTATATTCAATTAAATAAACTGCAAAGACAAGATATTTCATCTTCACACTGAGAAACTTTATTTTTTGCAAATATTAGCTCATTTGGAATTTGATGCCTGCAGCATGTTTCAAAAAAGCTGGCACACATGGCAAAAAAGAGTGAGAAAGTTGGTGAATGCTCATCAAAGACTTATTTGGAACATCCCACAGGTGAACAGGCTAATTGGGAACAGGTGGGTGCCATGATTGGCTATAAAAGCAGCTTCCATGAAATGCTCACTCATTCACAAACAAGGACGGGGCGAGGGTCACCACTTTGTCAACAAATGCCTGAGCAAATTGTTGAAGAACAACGTTTCTCAAGCAGCTATTGCAAGGAATTTAGGGATTTCACCATCTACACTGTAATATCATCAAAAGGTTGAGAGAATGTGGAGAAATCACTGCACGTAAGCAGCAAGGACGAAGACCAACATGACCTACGTCCCTCAGGTTGTACTGCATCAAAAACCGACTTCCGTGTGTAAAGGATATCACCACCCGGGCTCAGGAACACTTCAGAAAACCACCGTCAGTAACTACAGTTGGTCGCTACATCTGTAAATGCAAGTTAAAGCTCTACAATGCAAAGCCAAAGCCATTTATCAACAACACCCAGAAACACCGCCGGCTTCACTGGGCCAAGCTCATCTAAGATGGACTGATGCAAAGTGGAAAAGTGTTCTGTGGTCTGACGAGTCCACATTTCAATTTTTTTGGGGAAACTGTGTACGTCGTGTCCTCCTGACCAAAGAGAATAATAACCATCCAGATTGTTTTAGGTGCAAAGTTCAAAGGTCAGCATGTGTGATGGTATGGGGGTGTATTAGTGGCCAAGGCATGGCTAACTTACACATCTGTGAAGGCACCATTAATGTTGACATATGTTGCCATCCAAGCAACGTCATCATGGACGCCCCTGCTTATTTCAGCAAGACAATGCCGAGCCACGTGTTACAACAGCGTGGCTTCATAGTTAAAGATTGCAGGTACTAGACTGGCCTGCCTGTAGTCCAGACATTGAAAATGTGTGCAGGCTAAAATATGAGGCAGAACAACTTAAGCTGGACATCAAGCAAGAATGGGAAAGAATTCCACTTCAAAAATGTGTCTCCTCAGTTCCCAAACCTGCACTGAGTGTTGTTCAAAGGAAAGGCCATGTAACACACTGGTAAAAATGCATTGTTTGCAATGTGTTGCTGCCATTACATTCTAAGTTTATGATTACTTGCCAAAAAAAAATAAAGAGTCTCAGTGTGAAGATGAAATATCTTGTCTTTGCAGTCTATTTAATTGAAGATAAGTTGAAAAGGATTTCTTGTAGTCTCTTTTTATTTAGCTTTTACACAAGGTGACAACTTCACTGCTTCTGCCTTTTGTTTTAAAAGTCACGCAATTGTGTTAAAAAAAACCTACCAAGAGATACACTTTGTGACACATTTTCAAGAAACAGAATTGATCACAAACCATGTGTTAAAATTCATTATGAACACTTTTTTCAGTCGAGTTCTCCTCACCGGCAGATCTTTAGGGGAGGAGTTGGGGTCAGAGGTCAGGGAACCTAGTCGCCAAGAATGCAGCCATCGCTCAAAACGCCAAACAGAACAGGATAAAAATAACAATAAAATTACAGCATCTGTGTGTGTGTGTGCGTGTGTGTGTGTGTGTGTGTGTTTGTTCTTTTTGCTATGCCATTTTTTTTTAAAGGGAGATTTTACTGAGGTGATGTTGATGTCAGTGTGTGTGTGTGTGTGTGTGTGTTTGTTTGTGTTCTTTTTGCTGGCTTTTACAAAAAAATATGCCATTTTTTTTTAAAGGGAGATTTTACTGAGGTGATGTTGATGTCAGTGTGTGTGTGTGTGTGTGTGTGTGTGTGTGTGTGTGTGTGTGTGTGTGTGTGTTTGTTTGTGTTCTTTTTGCTGGCTTTTACAAAAAAATATGCCATTTTTTTTTAAAGGGAGATTTTACTGAGGTGATGTTGATGTCAGTGTGTGTGTGTGTGTGTGTGTGTGTGTGTGTGTGTGCAGGTGTGTGTGTGTGTGTGTGTGTGTTTGTTTGTGTTCTTTTTGCTGGCTTTTACGAAAAAATATGCCTTTTTTTTAAAGGGAGATTTTACTGAGGTGAGGTTGATGTCAGTGTGTGTGTGTGTGTGTGTGTGTGTGTGCAGGTGTGTGTGTGTGTGTGTGTGTGTGTGTGTGTTTGTTTGTGTTCTTTTTGCTGGCTTTTACGAAAAAATATGCCATTTTTTTTTAAAGGGAGATTTTACTGAGGTGAGGTTGATGTCAGTGTGTGTGTGTGTGTGTGTGTGTGTGTGCAGGTGTGTGTGTGTGTGTGTGTGTGTGTGTGTGTTTGTTTGTGTTCTTTTTGCTGGCTTTTACGAAAAAATATGCCATTTTTTTTTTAAAGGGAGATTTTACTGAGGTGAGGTTGATGTCAGTGTGTGTGTGTGTGTGTGTGTGTGTTTGTTTGTGTTCTTTTTGCTGGCTTTTACGAAAAAATATGCCATTTTTTTTAAAGGGAGATTTTACTGAGGTGAGGTTGATGTCAGTGTGTGTGTGTGTGTGTGTGTGTGTGTGTGTGTGTGTGTGTGTGCAGGTGGCCAGAGACCGACTAGATCAGCTGTCAACCAGCTTCAACTCCCTGCATCTCTGCGTCCACACACACATCTGCACCGACACACAAACAGGATGCATTAGTTTGCAGCTGCTATTAAAGCGACTGCTTCCATGATCTAAAAAAGCAGACAATGTCCTCACGTCCTCAGTGGTAGCCGTTAGTGAAGGCCGTGGCGATCAAAGGGCCCTGCAGGGGGAACATAAAGGGTTAACTTTGCCCATTTTGAAGCTGCTGCGTGAATTGAAGGTCAAACAAATATAAAAGTTGATCTTTGCAGATTTATTTTCTTTGCTTTGAACAGTAAATTATGTTTTTTTTACAATAAGTCAATTAAATAGAAAGCGGATCTCTGACACGATGTCAGGGGTGTCAGTCATTTTAGATAAGGGGGCCACATGGAGACACATCTACTCGAATTGAAGGTCAAATAAATATAAAAGTTGATCTTTGCAGATTTATTTTCTTTGCTTTGAACAGTAAATTATGTTTTTTTTACAATAAGTCAATTAAATAGAAAGCGGATCTCTGACACGATGTCGGGGGTGTCAGTCATTTTAGATATGGGGGCCACATGGAGACACATCTACTCACAAGTGGGCCGCACTGGTAAAATCAGGGCATCATAACTTAAATACAGTGGGGCAAACAAGTATTTAGTCAGCCAGCGATTGTGCAAGTTCTCCCACTTCAAATGATGACAGAGGTCTGTCATTTTCATCATAGGTACACTTCAACTGGGAGAGACAGAATGTAAAAAAAAAATCCAGGAATTCACATTGTAGGAATTTTAAAGAATTTATGGTGGAAAAGAATTATTTGGTCAAGCATTCAAAGCTCTCACTGATGGAAGGAGGTTTTGGCTGAAAATCTCACGATACATGGCCCCATTCATTCTTTCCTTAACACGGATCAATCGTCCTGTCCCCTTAGCAGAAAAACAGCCCCAAAGCATGATGTTTCCACCCCCATGCTTCACAGTAGGTATGGTGTTCTTGGGATGCAACTCAGTATTCTTCTTCCTCCAAACACGACAAGTTCTATTTTGGTTTCATCTGACCACATGACATTCTCCCAATCCTCTGCTGTATCATCCATGTATCCATTTTGGTATAAACTCAACTCGTCGTGTTTGGAGGAAGAAGAATACTGAGTTGCATCCCAAGAACACCATACCTACTGTGAAGCATGGGGGTGGAAACATCATGCTTTGGGGCTGTTTTTCTGCTAAGGGGACAGGACGATTGATCCGTGTTAAGGAAAGAATGAATGGGGCCATGTATCGTGAGATTTGGAGCCAAAACCTCCTTCCATCAGTGAGAGCTTTGAATGGTTGACCAAATACTTATTTTCCATCATAATTTGCAAAATAATTCTTTAAAATTCCTGAATTTTTTTCCCCATTCTGTCTCTCCCAGTTGAAGTGTACCTATGATGAAAATGACAGACCTCTGTCATCATTTGAAGTGGGAGAACTTGCACAATCGCTGGCTGACTAAATATTTTCTTGCACAAACTAAAGACAACTTCAGATTGTTTTCTTTGTTTAAAAATAGAAGAACATTCTGAAATTGTACAAATCATAATGTTGTTTTTTTAACACTTACATGTTGCGATTAATAGTATATATACAGTACGTTGTCGGTATTTATATTTTCTGGGGTGCTGGAGCCTATCTCAACTGCACATGGGCGGACGGCGGAGTACACCCTGGACAAGTCACCACCTCAACTCATTGTGTTCATTTTCAATTCATCATGATAAAAAAAAATGAAAATCAAATGACAAGATGTTATTTATTTATGTAGCATCATCTACAAAGATACAAATAATTGCTATTGTGACATCTAGTGGACACATTTAGAACAGCAGTTTCTTTCATTGAAAAAATGTTGGCTCATTTTTATACTTAACCTCGTCCCACGGGCCGGATAAAACCTGCTGGCGGGCCTGATTCGGCCCTCGGGTCGTACGTTTGACACCCCTGCACTTTATGCAAGGGCTGAGAAAAAGAGTGTGTCAGCTATGAATCCAGCAGAGGGCGCTGCATCACAAACAAATGTGTTAGAAGAGAGTTTAGCCAACTGGGTTTCAGGCGACCTCCTCACTGATTTAACCAAAGGCTCTCACTCACATGACTGCAGCTTTTTGGTTTTGGGCCATTTGCTGGGGTTTTGCAATGTTCTATCAATATTTTAAATTTGAAGCATTTTTTTATGGGTGCATTTATTGCTTGCGTTTTTTTTATTTTGGAACGTTATATAAAGAATTGGTCTTTTCATGCATGTGTTCAATATTTGCCATTTGCGGGGGTTTTGGAATGTGATTTAAAAAAGAAGCGTTTTTTTTCCCCTTTTTTATGGGTGCGTCCATTATTTGCTTTTTCCGCCGTGGGTTTTGGAGCTGTATGTACAAAACATAAATATTTGTGATTTTAACAATTTTTAAAAATTATTATTAACCATTATTTTTGGCCATCTGCTGTGGGTTTTAGAACGTTATATCAAAAATATTTTTTTAGTGTTTATAAGTATGCGGCCATTATATACTTTTCCAGCCTTTGGCTGTGGGTTTTGGAATCTTGTATCAAAAAGAAAAATTGTTGGCGTTTTTTACGAATGTGACCATTATTTGCGTTTTTCGTCTTTTACTTGGGTTTGGAAATCTTTTTATCAAAAATAGTCATTTTTATGGCTTTTCAAGGCTATTGTTTATGGCTATTCACGTTTTTTTTGTCATTTACTGATGATATTAGTTTGTGATTCCTGCTAATAGCTTATTTTGACTTGCAGTCACCTGACAGCTCCTCAACAATATTGTGATTACTGTGGCTGATCACAACAATAATAATCAATAGAAAGACTTTGTCCCTCTGACACAGTGCGAGGTCACATTGCTGGTATCGTACCCCGAGACTGTGAGTGAATGCTGTGCTGGGTGCAGGACTTGCAGCACTCAGGTAACTGCTGACCGCTGACTCCTGAGCAGCTGTTCCATAAAGGTCTGCCATGGGACCCGGGCTGCTGGTTCCCAAGAAGCCGGCTGTGCGACCTGGTGCGGAGCCTAAAGGTGCCAGAACCAGCCTTTCAAGATTACTATTTGACAATCCAAACCATTTCATCAGAATGGTTAAAATCTGAATATGATTTTTTTTAAAAATGATATGTGCATGAGATGAACATCCCAGCAGTTTCTACCTCGGACTACGGCTGCTGCGGCCGCTGCTGCCGCCATTGGTCCGTACGCCGTGAGGGGAATGGCTGAGGAGACACAACAGAAGCATGACCAAGGTTGGTACAGTCTGCTGACAGAAATAAAGTTGGTACAGTCCGCTGACAGAAATAAAGTTGGTACAGTCTGCTGACAGAAATAAAGTTGGTACAGTCCGCTGACAGAAATAAAGTTGGTACAGTCCGCTGACAGAAATAAAGTTGGTACAGTCTGCTGACAGAAATAAAGTTGGTACAGTCTGCTGACAGAAATAAAGTTGGTACAGTCTGCTGACAGAAATAAAGTTGGTACAGTCTGCTGACAGAAATAAAGTTGGTACAGTCTGCTGACAGAAATAAAGTTGGTACAGTCTGCTGACAGAAATAAAGTTGGTACAGTCTGCTGACAGAAATAAAGTTGGTACAGTCTGCTGACAGAAATAAAGTTGGTACAGTCTGCTGACAGAAATAAAGTTGGTACAGTCTGCTGACAGCAACAAGGACCAAATGCTCACATAAAGCAAGAAATGAAAGCCGAGCAATAATTAAAGTCAAACTAGTCAGAAAATCCTGACCAACAAACAAAGATGTTGTTGTGTGTGTGTGTGTGTGTGTGTGTGTGTGTGTGTGTGTGTGTGTGTGTGTGTGTGTAATGGCGGAGTGTGTAGCAGACTGACAACATGCTGCTTGCAAAGTCCGAAGGAGGGACTGACTGACCTGTGAGCTCAGGGGGGTGGGGTGAAGTCAGAAGGGGGGTCCTCTCTAAGTGGAACTCTAAAACAGAAACATCAGAGTGCTGTTACACGTCAGTTACACACCAACACCTGGGAAAGGACAGCAAGGAGAAAATACACACACACACACACACACACACGCACGCACGCATGCACACACACACGCACACGCACACACACACACACACACGTTCTTGTATTTGTGACCTTTATGAGACCGAAAAATGCCTACCTCTTTCTAGATATATAAAGAGTTGTATTTACAACATGAATAATATATACATACTATGCAAATATAAAAAAGATAAGCTTTTAGTTAGTTTTTTTTTCAGTTTGCAATTGGTTTTTAATCTTCATTATTTACTTCAAGTTATTACAGTATGTCTCTCTCTCTCTCTCTCTCTCTCTATATATATATATATATATATATATATATATATATATATATATATATATATATATATATATATATATATATATATATATATAAATTAGGGCTGCGAATCTTTGGGTGTCCCACGATTCGATTCAATATCGATTCTTGGGGTCACAATTCGATTATATATCGATTTTTTCGATTCAACGCGATTCTCGATTAAAAATGATATTTTCATGATTCAAAAGGATTGTGTATTCATTCAATACATAGATTTCAGCAGGATCTACCCCAGTCTGCTGACATGCTAGCAGAGTAGTAGATTTTTAAAAATAAGCTTTTATAATTGTAAAGGACAATGTTTTATCAACTGATTGCAATAATGTAAATTTGTTTTAACTATTAAAGGAACCAAAAATCTGACTTATTTTATCTTTGTGAAAACATTGGACACAGTGTGTTGTCCAGCTTATGAGATGCCATGCAAGTGTAAGCCACTGTGACACTATTGTTCTTTTTGATTATTATCATAAATGTCTAATGATAATGTCAATGAGGGATTTTTAATCACTGCTATGCTGAAATTATAACTAATATTGATACTGTTGTTGATAATTAATTTTTGTTTCACTACTTTTGGTTTGTTCTGTGTGGTGTTTGTGTCTCCTCTCAATTGTTCTGTTTATTGCAGTTCTGAGTGTTGCTGGCTCAGGTTTGCTTTTGGAATTGGATTGCATTGTTATGGTATTGTTGTGTATTGTTTTGTTGGATTAATTTAAAAAAAAAAAATAATCGATTTTTAAAAAAATGAGAATTGATTCTGAATCGCACAACGTATTCGATTTGATTTTTCCCCACACCCCTAATATATATATATATATATATATATATATATACATATATATATAAAATGTATTTTTTATTTTATTTTTTGTATTAATTGTGGCAAAAGGGGTCGCATTTCAATTTCTTACACACACTTGTTGTTTCATATGTTGGCCAGAGGTGGAGCACTTTTAAAACCGACGCAGAGTCAATTTGAAAAATCCCTCCTTTTTGGGACCACCCTCATTTTGATAGATTTCACCAGCAGGGGTGCAAATGAGATCTCTATTTTTTGTCTTTTGTAACATGCTGGGACGATGACAAAGGAGTGAGGGACCACAGGTGACCCCTGTGCCGCACTTTGGGCAACACACCTGTAGAATCTAACTGTTTATGGCCACTATAGTCTTAGTAGCGTAGTGTATTTGTTCATCCTATGCTCACATATGGGTTGTTTTACGTCAGCACCGGAAGTGGTCAAATCAGCTGTTCACTTGGCGGCTTTTTTCGGGGATGAATAGGGAAGTCCTTCTTTATCTTGTTTGATCATATATTGCTGCCTTTGCACCTGTCTATCTTTACCTTTCTATGCACATTAAGTCAACCAAAAATCCTGACTTTGGAGCAATGTTCACAGACTCTAGTATTTGGCTCTCTATTAGATGAATGTTATTGGGACGGTGATTTATGTCCTTACTTGTTCACACCTCCTCATATGGAAGCTACTTGTCTTTGTTGATGTCTCAATAAGGGTAGAAATACATGAATATACATGCACACACACACACACACACACGCACACACACACACACACACACACACGCACACACACACAAGGGGGCAGGATAACACCTCGGTGGTAAGGACAAGGAGTGTGGAGTATTGAAAGAGGAGCAAATAGGATTTTGGTGAAGGAAGCAGGATTGGTTTTTCGATTGTAAAACGAATAAAACAGCAAATATTACAATTTTGTCCTAAAACTTAATAATGCATATTTGTGTGAAACATTGGTGCCATTCCACAGAATTGGTGCCAGTAAACAACATGAATGCTGAAGGTGATTTTGCTTTATTTGCATATTCATTAAATCTAATGTAAAAGATTAATTGTACTTATGTTGAACAGTGGAAAATACCTTTTGTTGCCTGCCGTTGTTTGCTCACATTAGACTTACCATGAAATATAAGCATTTATATCACCCAGAAATGTTATCTATTTGACACATTTGTGTTACTGTTTATCCCGACTGCAGTAGTTCCTCGGCCAATCCCACGTCACATGACATTGCACTTTAAGAAACAACATCTTTTAAAACATATTCTACAAAATGTGTGTTGTAAATTAATAAGCATTTTCAAGCATAAAAAAAGAACTGGACATATAAATATTACGGTAGTATTGACCACTAGACTAGAGCAAACCAGTCAGATCATGCTGCTCAGTATTGTGGCCTCTGATTGGCTCAGCCTCAGGCAGCATTACAATGTTGGATGAAAATAGTGTAAATGTGAACTGTCCTCCAGAAGGTCTTATCTTTGTCCGTGTGATGTCAGATGAAACACAAATGGAGCTGTTTGGCCACAATGCCCAGCAATATGTGGTGAAAAATGTAAACAGAAGCTTGTGGATGGCTACCAAAAGCACCTTATTGCAGGTAAACTTGCCAAGGTCACATGTAAGCAAATATGAACATTGCTGTACGTATACTTTTGATCGCTCACATTTTCAGTAGAGACATAATAAATTCATAAAAGAAGCAAACTTCATGAATGTTTTTTGTGAGCAACAAGTATGTGCTCCAATCACTACATCACCAAAAAATAAGAGTTGGACATCATGTTCTTTACAAGTGGACGTACACTTTTGACCACCACTGTGTAAATAATAATAATAGATTTTACTTATAAGGCGCCTTTCTGGGCACTCAAGGACACCGTACAAAATCAAAACAATAAAATCAATTGGATAAAAACAAACAACAACAAACATCGATAAGATTTACGATGAATAAGCAGTCAGGAATAGGCATATATATATATATATATATATATATATGTCCCTATCTCAAATAAACCTTTATATATATATATATATACACAGACACACATACTGTATATGTAGCGGTAGACAACTAAAATCACCACACACACACACACACACACACACACACACACACACACACACACACACACACACACACACACACACACACACAATCACGGCAGAAACGGAGCTAAAAGTCCCGTGTAAAAAGACAGCCAACTGAGATTTCTTGTTTAACACAAAAAATCCGAATATGGACACACACACACACACACACACACACACACACACACACACACACACACACACACACACACACACACACACACACACACACACACAGACACACAGACACACACACACACGGCTCTGATTACACACACACTGAGATGAAGAAAGATGGGAAGATGGGCATGCTATCTGATTGATGAATTGCCTGAAGTAGCTAATGAATGACATCTTGAGATAAAACATGAGCGCAGTACTCCCAAGTAACCAACAGAGGTACAGTCAAAAGAACATCTTTGGACAGTACCATTAAAAACTACATTTCAGAACATTGCATGACAGATTTTCCCTTGCCATCAAAGCTCATATTTAAAAGTAGAAATATATTCTAAATAGCAGTGGCGGGCCGTGCCTTTCTCACCTCGGCCTGGAGTCAAGTCCTGCTTAGTCCCACCTAACCTCTCAAAATGACACGACTGAGATACTATACAGAAACACACTTGCACACTAATGAGCATTGAATCCCCTAAACGGTGTTCAAAACTGTCTCTTTTTCGGCGCATTTAACATTCAATATACCTGCTTCAACAGTTAAAACATATCAATCAATCAATGTTTACTTATATAGCCCTAAATCACTAGTGTCTCAAATCTTACGTGCTACTGTCAAAATTAAAAGAATTGTGTCTATAGGGGCTGCTTGCATTACCCCTCCCTTCAGAAGCAGCCTCAGCCATGTAAACTAGGGAACTCCTGAATAAATAGAGGAACGCGGGGGCTGTACCTTAGAGTGTGGTGGGAGACTGTAATTGAGAGTGCAGCCCCATACGTTTCTCCTCATGAGCAAAATTGAACTGTCTCTGCCTGATTCCTTGCTTCTTGTCTTGTTTGATAAATAGTTCGGTGTTTGAACCTGACAGTATCCAATCACAGCGTGAGGCCAGCTAGAAGGCCATACTGACAACAACTCCTGATCTGATTGGCTATCGCAATTGTCTATCAACTGTATGTGCCTGTTCACTTACAGTGCACAGACATTGTTGATTCTGAAGGCCCCGGGCAGATTTGGTGCAGCATGGCAACATAAGCTAGCTGAATTCTGATTGGATACAAAGTCTAAACTAAAAATGACAGCATTGGAAGGAGCATAATATGAAATGAAAAGAAAATGAATACTTTTACATATTTAGAGGAAGTACATTAAAAATGACTTTTATCTTTAATTATGACGGCCCACCACTGCTAAATACTCTAAGAAATGACTATTCTTGTGTGTTCAGTTCAAAAAATGTTCTATCTTTCATGCCTTGTGTTTGCAAATAAGACTTTAAAGCGTGCATCGTAAGGAGAGCGGATGTTGTGTTTACCAGGAAACTGGTAGGTATATCCGGGGGTGATGCCTGCGTAGCTCCGACTGGTGTAGGTGGCAGTCTGGAAGCTGGGATAGCCTGTGGAGACAAAGAGACAAACTGTATGAAATGTCTTCCAATAATGCAGGACACAAACATAATTCAGTCATCCCTTGTTTACAACTGTTAAATGAATTCCCGCAAAGTAGGAATTATTCATCATAAATCACACATTTTCTTAGCTAGAGAATAAAAAAGTCTTAATGCTCTTCCAAAGATGTTTATTGGAGCCGAGACATGAAATAGCAGCCGTGTAGTCAAGATGTTTATTGGAGCCGAGACATGAAGTAGCAGCCATGTCGTCGCCTTCACACTCTGATCCAATACAGCCATGCTGCCTGAGGCTGAGCCAATCAGTGGCCACGATACTGAACGGTGGTTTGGTCTCACCTAGCGGCCAGTACTACTGCAACATTGACATTTTTACTTCATTCTGGCACTTTAATGCTTCAAAATGTTTAAGTTTGCTGACAAACATGTAAAATGTGCTTTAGAAAACAGCTCAATAGAGTGAGGTCGCAAACATTGAAGTCTGATGTAGTTTGGGAAGACTTTACAAGAATTTATCCATCCAAAAATTCAAATTTAAATCATCACAATATTGCAAACATTTTTACATAATCGTGTTTTTTTTCCTGGCCGTTAATCAATATTGACTGAAAAATGAGGGACAATAACTGTCATGATTTTACTTGAAGGTTATTCATTTCTTGTTTTTATTTCCTGTCCAGCGATCTTGTTTTTGTTTCCACTTCCTGTTTTCCTCTGTTTGCCAACACTTCTTTAGTCTAAACATACACTATATTGACAAAAGTATCTGGCCACCCATCTAAATGATGAGAATCACTAATCACTTGGCCCGGTGTATCAAATCAAGCACTTATGCATGGAGACTGTTTCTACAAACATTTGTGAAAGAATGGCCGCTCTCAGTGATTTCCAGCGTGGAACTGTCATAGGATGCCACCTGTGCAACAAATCCAGTCGTGAAATGTCCTCGCTCCTAAATATTCCAAAGTCAACTTTATTATAAAAAAAGTGAAGAGTTTGGGAACAACAGCAACTCAGCCACCAGGTGGTAGGCCAGGTAAACTGTCAGAGAGGTCAGCATAGTGCAAAGACTTTCTGCACAGTCACTTGCTACACAGCTCCAAACGTCATGTGACCTTCCAATTAGCCCACCTACAGTACGCAGAGAGCTTCTTGGGATGGGTTTCCATGGCCGGGCAGCTGCATCTAAGCCATACATCACCAAGTCCAATGCAAAGCGTGGGATGCAGTGGTGTAAAGGACATCACCACTGGACTCTAGAGCAGTGGAGATGCCTTCTCTGGACTGATGAAAAAGACTTTTCCATCCGGCAATCTGATGGACCAGTCTGGGTTTGGAGGTTGCCAGGAGAACGCTGCATTTCGGACTCCATTGTGCCCAGTGTGAAATTTGGTGGAGGAGGAACTTTGGTGTTGGGTTGTTTTTCTGGGAGTTGGGCTTGGTCCCTTAGTTCCAGTGAAAGGAACTTTGAATGCTCCAGGATACCAAAAGATGTTGGACAATGCCATTGGATGGCACTTCAAGTTCATATGTGAGTCAAGGCAGGTGGCCAAATACTTTTGGCAAAATAGTGTCTGCACGGGCCGTATCAGGAGTACCACGAGTAGGTTTAATCCGGCCCACAGCTCACAAGATCAGACATTTGCTACATTTATTTAATGAAAGAAACGGCTGTTCTAAATATGTCCACTGGATGTCGCAATAGCGATCGACCCTGTTGATTGACAGGGTCGGTTGATCTTAAGCTACGCCAATCAATGCAGGTGCAAGCAATCAGCTGCTCCTGTTGTGGCGGCAGCAGATGGCAGCGGTATCCACGCACAATACCTTCTTTCATTGTAAATGATCCACTCCACGGATAAAAATGAAAAGGTAGGACGCAAAGACTTTTTATCTTTGTAGTTGGAGTTCCATGCAGCGCTTGCAAATGGTTGAATGCACGATGTGCACCCTAAACTCCATAGTAAAAATATCTTTCTACATTTGTTATGTTTCTTTCATTTTATTTTATGCTCAAATCTACTATGTTTACATTGGTTAAGTTTGTAGTTATGTTACCTTGATTTTGGCTGTGTCATTCTAATAATTGCTGAAAACTGAATGTGTTGTGGCAGTTGTGGATTTGAGGGAACACTCGGTTACCATTTTAATGGTGAACTGCCAACGTGAGAGTCCTAAACAGGAAGTGCTTAAAGTTGAATTATTCATTGTGCTCTTCATGGTGTTTTTGAAACTGCACCACCTCAGAATTTACAACTAGCAAAGTGTTTTGCCAAAAGCATTACTTGTAACGTGTACATTTTCAGAATGTGCTTGTCCTATTTTTGGCCAAATTCAGACAAAGAAAATAATCTAAAGTTGTCTTTATTCAATTTTAATTCCACGATTTTACCAGTCCGTCCCGTGTGGGACCAGATATTCCTCCATGCAGCTTCTGAGCTAAAATGAGTTTGACACCCCTGGTCTCAGCCCTGGCTGCCTTACCTGTACTTAATTGGCAATCAGGAAAAACTTGCACCTGGTTGCCAATCAGGCTGCTTTCTAAGTAATTTGACTTTGCACTGTAGTTCAATAGCTTTCCCCGTGCTTCTTGTGCACAGCTGGTTTTACTTGTGCACATCCTTGCTGCACTTTGTTTAGTTTACCCAAAAGTGTTTTTCACCTCGCCTGCTGTCTCTGCATCCTGTGGTGCAGACTGCGACACCATGTCAGAACATATGCTTCGGTATCCAGGATCCCCTGCTGGCCTCACTATGGACTGGACTCTCACGTTATTAACCCTATCCGAAGGCGGTCCCTTCCAAGGTTTCTTGTTGTTTACCATGAATAGATTAACGTGGACCCCGACTTAAACAAGTTGAAAAACTTATTGGGGTGTTACCATTTAGAGGTCAATTGTACGGAATATGTACTGTACTGTGCAATCTACTAATACAAGTTTCAATCAATCAATCAATCAATCAAAAAAGTTCCTATTAGGTTGGCTTTTTTCCTTGTCCTGATGTGGTATGATGTGGTTGTGGCTTGTGCAGCCCTTTGAGACATATGTGATTAAGGGCTATATAAATAAACTTTGATTAATTGATACTGTGTCAAATCAAATCAGTGGCAAGGGTGCAGTTCTCAGATTGGACACTGGGTGGCAGCATTGGCCAATTATGTTGATTTAAGGCCTGCCCATGATGAACACTTGCTGATTAGGAAATACAACTTTGTTAAAGGCATGCACCTGGGGATAGGTTGATTGGCAACACTAATTGGCCCTAGTGTGTGAATGTGAGTGTGAATGTTGTCTGTCTATCTGTGTTGGCCCTGCGATGAGGTGGCGACTTGTCCAGGGTGTACCCCGCCTTCCGCCCGATTGTAGCTGAGATAGGCGCCAGCGCCCCCCGCGACCCCGAAAGGGAATAAGCGGTAGAAAATGGATGGATGGATGGAACTTTGTTAAAGGTCTAAAGTGCCAAGATCACACATACAGCCATTTGAATACTTTTATTATTCAGTCTTCTGTTAGGACTTTTTTTTTATCCCACAATGGGGAATTATTATGTTGATAAGCACAGTCATAATACCAATCAATCAATCAAATAATCAATAATAAATGTCTAGGTCAGGCCTGGGCGATTATTTTGACTCAGGGGGGCCATATTTAGAGAAAAACGTGTGTCTGGGGGCCGATATCTGATTTTTAGGAACACTAATACAAAACCTCACAATAATGTCTGATTGAAAGCTAAAAACATTACGACAGACCGCCTGAAAAAACGAAATGCAATTTTACGTTATTTTTCGGAATAACACACCCAAAATGTACATGAAAGTAAAGAATGTGGGATTGACAATATTAACTATGAAGGATAAAACACTGAATTATTGACAACATATGAACATCACACCCCCTCCCCATCCACACATGTAAACAATCAAGCGGAGCCCAACAAAAATGCAACAAAGACAGCAAAATATGACTGTAGAGGGTGAGAAAAAACCCCACTTACAATCCGATATATGTGATATATTGCTAATGGAGACTTGTCCAGGGTGTAATACGCCTTCTGCCCGATTGTAGCTGAGATAGACACCAGCGCCCCCAAAGGGGATAAGAGGTAGAAAATGGATGGATATTACTGAGATTTACAACTTTGTTGTATAGATCTCTTTCCACGTCTGTACCTGACACCCACATTTCACACTCTGGAAACACTCTGTGGAAACACTTCCCACCCACACTGCTTGGTGCATGTCTCACCTGCTGGGACTTAGATGACCATGGTAACTAATTAGATGACCATAGTAACTAATTAGATGACCATAGTAACTAATTAGATGACCATAGTAACTAATTAGATGACCATAGTAACTAATTAAATGACCATAGTAACTAATTAGATGACCATAGTAACTAATTAGATGACCATGGTAACTAATTAGATGACCATAGCAACTAATTAGATGACCATGGTAACTAATTAGATGACCATAGTAACTAATTAGATGACCATAGTAACTAATTAGATGACCATGGTAACTAATTAGATGACCATAGTAACTAATTAGATGACCATAGTAACTAATTAGATGAGCATAGTAACTAATTAGATGACCATAGCAACTAATTAGATGACCATGGTAACTAATTAGATGACCATGGTAACTAATTACATGACCATAGTAACTAATTAGATGACCATGGTAACTAATTAGATGACCATAGCAACTAATTAGATGACCATGGTAACTAATTAGATGACCATAGCAACTAATTAGATGACCATGGTAACTAATTAGATGACCATAGTAACTAATTAGATGACCATGGTAACTAATTAGATGACCATGGTAACTAATTAGATGACCATAGTAACTAATTACATGACCATAGTAACTAATTAGATGAGCATAGTAACTAATTAGATGACCATAGTAACTAATTAGATGAGCATAGTAACTAATTAGATGACCATAGTAACTAATTAGATGACCATAGTAACTAATTAGATGAGCATAGTAACTAATTAGATGACCATAGTAACTAATTAGATGAGCATAGTAAGTAATTAGATGAGCATAGTAACTAATTAGATGACCATAGTAACTAATTACATGACCATAGTAACTAATTAGATGAGCATAGTAACTAATTAGATGACCATAGTAACTAATTAGATGAGCATAGTAACTAATTAGATGACCATAGTAACTAATTAGATGAGCATAGTAAGTAATTAGATGAGCATAGTAAGTAATTAGATGACATAGTAAGTAATTAGATGACCATAGTAACTAATTAGATGACCATAGTAAGTAATTAGATGACCATAGTAACTAATTAGATGACCATAGCAAGTAATTAGATGACATAGTAAGTAATTAGATGACCATAGTAAGTAATTAGATGACCATAGTAACTAATTTCATGACCATAGTAAGTAATTACATGACCACAGTAACTAATTAGATGAGCATAGTAACTAATTAGATGAGCATAGTAACTAATTCCATGACCATAGTAAGTAATTACATGAGCATAGTAACTAATTACATGACCATAGTAAGTAATTAGATGACATAGTAAATAATTAGATGAGCATAGTAACTAATTAGACGACCATAGTAACTAATTATACGACCAGAGTAACTAATTATACGACCATAGTAACTCATTAGATGACCATAGTAACTCATTACATGACCATAGTAACTAATTAGACGACCATAGTAACTAATTAGATGACCATAGTAACTAATTAGATGACCATAGTAACTAATTAGATGGCCATAGTAACTCATTAGATGACCATAGTAACTAATTAGATGACCATAGTAACTAATTAGATGACCATAGTAACTAATTACATGACCATAGTAACTAATTAGATGAGCATAGTAACTAATTAGATGAGCATAGTAACTAATTAGATGAGCATAGTAACTAATTCCATGACCATAGTAAGTAATTAGATGAGCATAGTAACTAATTAGATGACCATGGTAACTAATTAGATGACCATAGTAACTAATTAGATGAGCATAGTAACTAATTAGATGAGCATAGTAACTAATTAGATGACCATAGTAACTAATTAGATGAGCATAGTAACTAATTAGATGAGCATAGTAACTAATTACATGACCATAGTAACTAATTAGATGAGCATAGTAACCAATTAGATGAGCATAGTAACTAATTAGATGACCATAGTAACTAATTAGATGACCATAGTAACTAATTAGATGAGCATAGTAACTAATTAGATGACCATGGTAACTAATTAGATGACCATAGTAACTAATTACATGACCATAGTAACTAATTAGATGACCATGGTAACTAATTAGATGACCATGGTAACTAATTAGATGACCATAGTAACTAATTACATGACCATAGTAACTAATTAGATGACCATAGTAACTAATTAAATGACCATGGTAACTAATTTCATGACCATAGTAAGTAATTAGATGACATAGTAACTAATTAGATGACCATAGTAACTAATTAGATGACCATAGTAACTAATTAGATGACCATAATAACTAATTAGATGACCATAATAACTAATTAGATGAGCACAGTAAATAGTAAACCATGCAGATTCCAAGCATAGAAAGACTTAGTGTACGTAGTTGAAGACTTGGGGTCATTAGAAAAGATGAGTGCACATCATAGTGGGGACGGCATGGCGAGGTTGGTAGAGTGGCCATGCCAGCAATCTGAGGGTTGCTGGTTCAATCCCCACCATCTACCATCCTCGTCACGTCCGTTGTGTCCTTGGGCAAGACACTTCACCCTTGCTCCTGATGGGTCCTGGTTAGCGCCTTGCATGGCAGCTCCCACCATTAGTGTGTGTGGATCGAAATACTGTCAAAGCGCTTTGGGCTCCTTAAAAAGGGGTAGAAAAGCACTCTACAAGTACAACCATTTTCCATTCACCATAGTGGCAGCTACCTTTTACATCTTAAACATCTACAGAAATGATTTGGGAATGTCCGGCGAGACATATTGAAAAGTTTCAATTTTCCCAGGACTTTTCTCAGGATTGATTGGAATGATGGGTTGAAGGTGGGACAAATAGACTGAAAGGAGATTGGAATTGGACTCCTTTTGAATTCTGTTCCACTTGGTTTCTTCAAGATTGCATGAAGATGCAGCTCCAAAATAAAAAGAGGACATAATGAGTGTTTATGGTCAGGCCTGCCACCTTGCTGGGCTGATGGCAAGGTGAAGATGTCTGAAGCTCCATGTGAGCTAAGTGAAGGCCATGAAGGTCACGTGACCTTCAAACGGGATGAGAGTGTACCTCTGCAGAGTTGTTGCTGAGCCATACATCCTTCCTGTCCTAATCAATAGGAACTTACCCAGCATACCGATCCCCAGCATGAACGCATCCATTCCATAGGGCATCACCCGAGAGCGCCCCCTGGCTGAGCCGGTCGGTGACATCACCTCCTTGGGTTGGGCTTTCTTGCATTCCACCTGTTTGCCACGGCAACGCTTGTTAGGAGCAAATCATCCTGGACACTTCCACCCAGCTGGGTGAGTCGCTTCTCACCATTTTGTTGTTAATCTCGTGGAAATGGATCTCGCAGACCTTCTCCACCACATCCTCGTTCTCGAAGGTCACAAAGCCGAACCCTGACCAGGATGAGACGAGCACGTGAGAGGAACGTTGGACACAGGAGGCTTTTGGGGTTGGGACGCTTTAGGCCTTTATGCCAAACTGTTACAAGGTAATAGTCCTGAGTAATCAGTTGTAATAGCCACTTAATCCCTGCAGTCACACACACACACACACACACACACACACACACACACACACACACACACACACACACACACACACACACACACACACACACACACACACACACACACACACACACACACATTCTTGTATTTGTTACGTTCTGGGGACTGAAGAAAAATGCCTCCCTCTTTAGGAGCAGCCTTTCTAGATACATAAAGATGTGTATTTACAGCATTAATAATATATACATACTATGCAAGTATAAAAAAGTTTGTTGTGAAAAATGAGTTGGAATTTCGCAAGAAAAAGGTCACAATTCCACAATAAGAACTTAGAATTCTGGCAATATTATAATAAAAGTCATCATTTTACTCAATGAGAGTCAAAATTTTGCAACATTTGTGCAATATTATAATAGTTGGAATTTTACTCAATAATTGTTGCATTTTTACAAGAAAAGCTTAAAATTTTGGCAATTTTATAAAAAGAGTCAAGATTGTACTCGACAAGTCGCAATTTTATAAGAACACTTGAAAGTTTTGCATCATCATAATAATCAGAATTTTACTCTGCAAAATGATGACAAAAGTCATCATTTTACTCCAAAGATGTCACAATTTTACAAGAACAAAAAAAAAATTTGCAATATTGTGATAAGTCGGAATTTTACATGACAAATGTTGCCATTTTGCACGAAAAAGTAATCGTTTTACATAAAAAGTAATAATTGTACGAGAAAATATTACAATATCACAAAAACAGAAAGAATGTCAGAAATTGTTCACAATTTTATGAGAAAAAAGTCGACACATTCTGAGAAAAAGTGCTTTTTGTTAAACTTTTTTTTTTGTTTGTAATTGTTTTTTAATCTTCATTATTTACTTCAGGTTATTACAGTATGTCTCTATTCAATTTGAAAAATCCCTCCTATTTGATAGATGTCACCAGCAGGGCTGCAAATGAGACATTCTCGTTATTGGGACCATGATCACTTGTTCAAACCTCCTCATATGGAAGATACTTTTCCTCCTTCATGTCTCAAGAAGGGCAGCGATACAAGGACACACACACACACGCACACACGCACACACGCACACACACACACACACACACACACACACACACACACACACACATTCTTGTATTTGTTACCTTCTGGGGACCTGAGAAAAATGCCTCCCTCTTTAGGAGCAGCCTTTCTCGATACATAAAGATGTGTATTTACAGCATTAATAATATATACATACTATGCAAGTATAAAATAGTTTGTTGTGAAAAATGAGTTGGAATTTCACAAGAAAAAGGTCACAATTCCACAAGAAGAACTTAGAATTCTGGCAATATTATAATAAAAGTCATCATTCTACTCAATGGAAGTCAACATTTTGCAACATTTGTGCAATATTATAATAGTTGGAATTTTACTCAATAAATTTTGGAGTTTTACAAGAAAAGCTTAAAATGTTGGCAATTTTATAAAAAGAGTCATGATTGTACTCGACAAGTCGCAATTTTATAAGAACACTTGAAAGTTTTGCATCATCATAATAATCAGAATTTTACTCCAAAGATGTCACAATTTTACAAGAACGACAAAAAAATTAGCAATATTGTGATAAGTCGGAATTTTACATGACAAATGTCGCCATTTTGCATGAAAAAGTAATTGTTTTACATAAAAAAGTAATAATTGTACGAGAAAATATTACAATATCACAAAAACAGAATGTCAGAAATTGTTCACAACTTATGAGAAAAAAGTCGACACATTCTGAGAAAAAGTGCTTTTTGTTAAAAAAAAAAATTGTTTTTGTTTGTAATTGTTTTTTAATCTTCATTATTTACTTCAGGTTATTACAGTATGTCTCTATTCAATTGGAAAAATCCCTCCTATTTGATAGATGTCACCAGCAGGGCTGCAAATGAGACATTCTCGTTATTGGGACCATGATCACTTGTTCAAACCTACTCATATGGAAGATACTTTTCCTCCATGTCTCAAGAAGGGCAGCGATACAAGGACACACACACACGCACACACACGCACACGCACACACACACACACACACGCACACACATCCCGCCCTTCCTTCCTGGCCAGAAGGCCGGGGCAAAGCTGGAAGGCTGTCATGATCGATCAGTCCCAGGGTGGGGAGGAGGTGCTTAAGGAGGCTTTATCCTGATCCTGATTAACGGACTGGCTAATTAGACTAGCCCCGTTTGTCTCCTCCAGCTTGGGCCCACAGGAAGTCGGCCTGCTTGGGGGTGATCAATACATACCCGGGAAAACTGGGGGGAAAGGAGTAACTTGAGGAAAAGATAGGAAGAGAAAGGAGGCCTCACCTCGATGTCTGTTGGTGGTCTTGTCGAACATGAGCATGGCGTCGTCTACCTGGAGGGGACAAACAAGACAGTTGACACTCGCCCTCTCTCTCTCTCTCTCTCTCTCTCTGGCCGGGCGGCATATTGCTTGACCTCAGCCCTTCTCAAGTTCTGCAGGAAGGCTCAGCAACAGATGGACAGACGCAAGGAGGAGGAGGGAGGTGACAGGTTATGAAAGAGAGGAAAACATGGAGGACGCCTGCAGAAGGAGGCTGGGTATGCACAATGGGTGGCATGCAAAGTTGACGTTCACATAATCGGCCCCCTTTTCTCCCCTCCAAACTTTGACATTCCCATGGCAACTGTACAAAAGACAGCAGGAGCAAACATCAAATGAATAGCAGTGAGGGGGGAAAAATGGTGTAGAAAGGTGAATCTTGCCGGCAGGTGGATGGTGTGGGGGGGGGGGGGGCAGGTGGATATATTGTGAGAGAGTACAGAGAGACCGCTAAGAAAGAAAAGAAAAAAGGAGTGGGTCAAAGTGGAAAAAGGGGTAGAAAGAAAGGACAAAGGAGAGGGAGAACAAAGGCTGTTTGTTGGTACACTCCACCATCATTCCCTCTGACCTCCCCGTTACACACAGGTGTCTGTCCTCCTCACACACCTTCTCCAGTCAGAGTCCGCCTCCAGGGAACAACATCACACACTCACACACATTTGCTAAATCATTCAGTGCACTTGCTCTATAAAAGGCTGCTGTGGATATCATCCATACTCATATACTGTGTGCTTGTGCCAGGACACTGCAATAGTCTGTGTGTGTGTGTGTGTGTGTGTGTGTGTGTGTGTGTGTGTGTGTGTGTGTGTGTGTGTGTGTGTGTGTGTGTGTGTAGACCCCCAAGGCAAGTCGGCCTCCAGAAAGGTCAAAGGTGAGTGAGGAGTGTCAGTGTGAAAGCAGACCTTCCCTACATCCAAATGTTGGACCGTCCCATCCATCCATTTTCTTCCTTCTTGTCCCCTGCATTGATTCACACTCCTGTTGTCCCCATACCAACATTTTGCTAGCAGTAGCAAAATTATTTCAGTACTTTTTGATACTTTTCTAAATAAAGGGGACCACATTATTGGCTTTATATCAACAAAAAATGTCCCCCCTCTGAAAAATGTGGTATATTCCAGGAGTCACATGGTCTACAGAGTCACATGGTCTACAGAGTCACATGATCTACAGAGTCACATGGTCTACAGAGTCACATGGTCTACAGAGACACACACCATCCACGTCCTTTGCAGACCAGGAAAAGGCTGAAAGTACGTTGACTGCTGTATTGACTGATGATATTTCAATGTTGCCTGGGAGGTGGAAGTGATTTTGTTAATTTCTTTCTCTTTTAAGTTTTTTTTTGGTTGAATTATTGAAATGTCAGTCTGTTGTGACCAGTGCCCTGTACTTTGTAGTGGTTTGTGGGGGCAGCAGCACCAGCAGAAGGGATTCAAACCGGGTTGACAAACTGATTCAGAAAGCCGGCCAAACTATTGGCTCGCAGTTGGAGGTGTTTGTGTCAGTGAGGGACAGGAGGACAAAGTGTTTGTGTCAGTGAGGGACAGGAGGACAAAGTGTTTGTGTCAGTGAGGGACAGGAGGACAAAGTGTTTGTGTCAGTCAGGGACAGGAGGACAAAGTGTTTGTGTCAGTGAGGGACAGGAGGACAAAGTCAAGTGTTTGTGTCAGTGAGGGACAGGAGGACAAAGTCAAGTGTTTGTGTCAGTGAGGGACAGGAGGACAAAGTGTTTGTGTCAGTGAGGGACAGGAGGACAAAGTCAAGTGTTTGTGTCAGTGAGGGACAGGAGGACAAAGTCAAGTGTTTGTGTCAGTGAGGGACAGGAGGACAAAGTGTTTGTGTCAGTGAGGGACAGGAGGACAAAGTGTTTGTGTCAGTGAGGGACAGGAGGACAGTGGACAAAGTGCTGGCCATCATGGACAATCCAGTCCAGCAGACAATTGAGGGACAGTGGAGTTCATACTCCAACAGGCTCCCTCAGCTTCCTTCCCACACTGTTCCATTCAAGAACTCCTTCATTCCACACTCCATGCAGCTGTATAAAACACTGGCCATACAGCAATAGATGATATCTGTCTATTACCTGATGATATCAGTCTATTACCTGTATAAAACACTGGCCATACAGCAATAGATGATATCTGTCTATTACCTGATGATATCAGTCTATTACCTGTATAAAACACTGGCCATACAGCAATAGATGATATCTGTCTATTACCTGACACCTGACATGTCAGCTACTTCTTTGTTTTTAATGTTTATTTTCTATTTTCTGCTGGATTTACTCTCTATTTTATGCTGCGGCTGCCACATATTCTGTAATAATGTGGGTTGCCCACATATGCGGTCCTCTCCAAGGTTTCTCATAGTCACTGTCACCGACGTCCCACTGGGGTGAGTTTTTCCTTGCCCGTATGTGTGCCCTACCGAGGTTGTCGTTGCGGTTTGTGCAGCCCTTTGAGACACTTGTGATTTAGGGCTATATAAATAAACATTGATTGATTGATTCTTTTCCTCTATCCTCTTGTTTTGGGGAAGACTGGCTCCTACATGCACATGCATGCTAAATCCTCCGCTGTTGCCATTTCTAGCAAAGTGTTAAAAACTACAACATGGCTGAGGGGTGGAGACACAGTCAAAGGGGGTGTGGCTTGGAGGAGCAGTTTGGCACGTAAATAAGACCGCCCACAAAACGAGACAGTCAGAAAGACTTTTATGTTCCGCTTGGCTTTGAAGATAATTAAAAACAGATTGTCCCCAGATGGTTATTGTACAAAATGTACCCTATTTTCCAGACTATAAAAAGCACTTCAAATCCTTTCCACCCCCCCCCCTAAAACTTTATAGAGCACCCTATAACCCGGTGCGCCTACTGTAATCATTATGGTTTTGCTTACTGACCTCGTAGCAATTTTATTTGGTACATGGTGTAATGACAAGTGTCAGCAGGAGATGGCAGTCAAACATAAGAGATAAGTGTAGGCTGCTCTATGATGGCAATATGACTCAAGTAAACAACACCAAAATTGTATATTCTCCTTTGACAATATAGAACATTACACACAAAATGTTTTAGTAGGACTTTGGTAAGCTATGAAGCCACACCACTTGATGGATTGTACTGTGCTGCAACGTAGGAGTATTATTATGCTGTGTGTATAAGGTAAGACATATTATATGCTGTTTTGTTTCGCGATATTATGCAAAAGCAACTTTTCTTACCTTCTAGTACCTGCTGATCTGTATTTGGGATTTACATAGATCCTGAAAATTTGCGTGTGTCCGCCTTTGTAATCCGCGGTAACACCGTAGTTGATAAGCTTCTTCTTTTTCTCTATCTTCTTGTTATGTGACATTCATCCTCCAATGTTGCAATTTCTAATATAAAGTAGTGTAAAGTTCTTACTTATATCCGTCAGTAAACTCGCCATGAAAGCACTAAAACCTACCGGTATAGTGAGTTTACATTATTCACCCAAGGAACTCTAGTTTTTAGACAGTTCCGGTCGGACGGATGAGGAGATGCTGCTCCGTTATTGATTGAAGTGTGAATGTCATTAAAACAGTTAGTGCCATCTTTTGACACTTCTTCCACTCCTGTCCTTGCACGCTACACCGCTACAACAAAGATGACGGGGAGAAGACGCTGTCCAAGTGGAGGCACGTAAACAAGAGCTCCCACAAAACGGTGCAACTGTCAGAAAGCGGCTTGAAGATGTGTGAAACATCATCATTTTGCTTTATATTTATTATTTTACTTATTTTTTGTCTGATTTTATATTTGTTTTGTATCATCCCATGAGGTGTATATTACTTTTTTTGTTCGGTTTGTACTTCATGAAGTTTCGCACTTGTTGGATTTTTTTGTGAGTGTTTTTTGTTTCTTTTTATTATATTTGGATGAATTTGTTGGATTTGTATGCTTGTGAATCTGAGCCATCCATGAAGTAAGACTACATATTATGTTGAAGGGGGCAGGAAATATAAGATTGTCTTCATCCTGTTCCTTCTCAAGCACAGGTGTGTAAATATGTGTTTAGTTGCTAAAGTTGAATTGTCTATTGATCAAAAATGCACCTCAATGAAGGAGATAAATAAAAAAATGAATGAATGAATCTCCACGACATTTTGACCAAAGAACCACCATCACATGTTAAGTAGACCAGTGTTTTTCAACCTTTTTTGAGCCAAGGCATATTTTTGCGTTGGAAAAATGCGGAGGCACACCACCAGCAGAAATCGCTAAAAAATTAAACTCGATTGACAGTAAAAAGTGGTTGTCAAAATTGTTGGATATGACTTTAAAGCATAAGCAAGCATGCATGACTATAGCTCTTGTCTCAAAGTAGGTGTACTGTCACCACCTGTCACATCACACCCTGACTTATTTGGAGCTTTTTTGCTCTTTTCCTGTGTGTAGTCTTTTACTTCTTGTCTCGCGCTCCTATTTTGGTGGCTTTTACTCTTTTTTGGTACTTTCCTTGGAGCGATATTCCCTGCACCTGCTTTGTTTTAGCAATCACGACATTTGAAGTTATTTTTATCTTTCTTTGTGGGGACATTGTTGATTGTCATATCATGTTATGATGTACTTTGTGGACGCCGTCTGCTCCACAGTAAGTCTTTGCTGTCGTCCAGCATTCAGTTTTTTTTTTTACTTTGTAGCCAGTTCAGTTTTAGTTTGGTTCTGCATAGCCTTCCCTAAGCTTCAATACATTTTCTTAGCAACACTCACCTTTTGTTTATATTTGGTTTAAGTATTAGACACCTTTTTACCTGCACACTGCCTCCCGCTGTTTCCCACATTTACAAAGCAATTTGCTATCTGCTGCCACCAACTGATATGGAAGAGTATTACACGGTTACTCTGCCGAGCTGTAGGCAGCACCGACACGCAACAACAACACAACATTCACAGACTAGAATTACTGGTTTGCAAAAAATATTTTTAACCCAAATAGGTACGACACGGCACACCATTGTGCCACGGCACAGTGGTTGAAAATCACTGATTAAGACCACAAGGAAGTCTTTTATATTTACAAAGAAATATATAATAATAAGACACATTTAATGCGCCTTATATATGAAAAAAGATCAAAAATAGACCAATCATCGGTGGTGCGCCCTATGGGCCAGAAAATATTGTATCCAAGTGGCGCCCTGCAAACTTCATCCATCCATCCATTTTTTACCGCTTGTCCCTTTTGGGGTCGCTGGAGCCTATCTCAGCTGCATTCGGGCGGTAGGCGGGCTACACCCTGGACAAGTCGCCACCTCTTGGCAGCCCTGCATACTTCACTTTCTCTATATTTGGACCTCTGCTTTTCTTTTTATTTGCTAGGTGAAGTTTGTCCAAAATTCCGAATGAAAGGTTCCTCCCATTTCTGCCAAGACATTGGGGATAAAAGTGTAGTGATGCCTCGCCAACAAGCAGCAAGACACCACATCACTTTTCAGTGCTGCAAAGTGTGTTAATTGCACATCAATGCTTGATATTTCAAACTTTAATGGTGTGGCGCCGGACAATATTCCCCCTTATCCCTTTTTTTCCACCTCTCATCTTCCCTGTTATCCCCGGCCCATCCCTCTCCGCACTCCTTTGTCCTCGCCATGACGGGACACAAAAGCTCCAGTGAGGCAGTCTAATCAGGAACTTCCATGGATGGCTGGAGCCCACATTTCACCGACCATCCCTCCATATCTCTCTGGGCAAAAAATCCATCTCGCTGCCATGATTGAGATGGGAGCACGGGGGGGCGCCAGGAGGCCATACCTTTTGGCGGGGAAAATAAAGGTGGCACACTGTCGGAGACAGGATGGATGGAGGACGATCCTTCGCCGCTTTGACTTTGGAGACGTCTGTGGCGCCGCGCACCTGTTGCTCGGTCAGCTAAGTGAGGGGGGGGGGGGACTATCAGGAAAGTTCCAGAATGCGGATAGAAGTGTCTCCCCCCACACATCATCTTTGCCCTACTTCCCTTCCGCACGCCTCTCAATCAAGCCCGCCCTCCCCTCCCTCATTGGGGCCTTTAGAGAGCCCTCATCTATTCTGTGCAGCGAGCCCTCCGAAAAAAGAAGAAGAAACAAACGCCATCACTCTGCGTTGAGTTGTATCAAAAGACGTTGAAGAAATACCTTCTGATCAAACATTTACATTTTGGCGCCATAGCCAACTTCATTTATTGTTTCTAAACTCGTGTTGACCCCCTCCGGCCAACACCCCCCCCCCTCTCCAACTCCCCCAAACACCACCCTCCTCCTTCAGAACAAAACACCCTTACCCACAGTATTACTTGGGGACAATGGACAAGCCGGGTCACCACGGTAACGGGTCAGGAGGGGGTTGTGGGTAGGAGCAGCTGTTACATCAGATTAATTCAGATTCTGATAATCCCTCCTCCTTCCTCGCCGTCACCAAAGACTCACAAAACTTTTCGGCCCAAACCCGCCCCCCCCTCGCTGGTGTGGTCCCCCCCCGACTTTGCCTGCTGCTCAGGCCCCGAGGAGCCCCTCACCCCCCAGCCCCCCCGGCCCCTCAGCCTCGTTAGCCAGGTTTTCTTCTGGCCGTCCAGCTCACAGTCGGGCCTTCCTCTGCCTGCTTGTCACACAGTAACTCGCCCAAAATGTCCTCACTACTTATCTCTCAACATTTGCATTTCAAAACACCAAAACATTTTTCACAGGAAAAACGAGGGATGTTAATTACAAATTTCCATTAAATCAATACAAATAAATAAATAAAATGTGGTCATGCCGTGACTCAAAGCCTCATCTCTTTAAACCAGGGGTCTCAGACACGCGGCCCGCGGGCCAATTGCGGACCGCGAGACGTTATTTTGCGACCCCCACCTTAATATGAAATTTTAATGTTTAAAGTTTAATATGATTGGCGCTTGACAACATTGTGTTATTTGGGTCTGTGGGGAGGGGCGTGGCCCGCGTTCCCTGCGGGCGGGGTGTGTGCAGAGGCCGGCCATGAAGCAGCTGACAGGTGAGTGGATAATCTCATCTGGAACAAGTTATCTAATCACCTGTTCCTTTATTAGCAGCGTCGGAGGAGAGGAGAACACGGAAGAGACACCGCCTGAGTGAGAGGGGCTGAAAAGCCAAAGAGACTTTGTGTGTAGGTCATTAAAACAATTGTAAACGCTGCGTCTGAGTTTGGGGCCATTTCCTGTGGTCCCAGAAGAACCCAAGTAAGAGTCATCTTCACAGGGTCCAGAATGGCTCTTTCAAAGTTCTGGGTTGCCTACCCCTGTGTTAGTGGAAAAGCAGCAAATGAGTGAAAGCCTGGCTGCAGTCACACCGCCATCAATGTGGTCCTGATGGCTTCATCTGGCCAGGGTCTTCAGCTCTCACCGGATCAGTTTGCAGCAGAGTGTGAAGCGACTGGGATGAGAATCAGCACCTCCAAGTCCGAGTCCATGGTTCTCACCCGTAAAAGGGTGGAGTGCCATCTCCAGGTTGGGGGGGAGACCCTGCCCCAAGTGGAGGAGTTCTAGTACCTAAGAGTCTTGTTCACAAGTGAGGGAAGAGTGGATGGTGAGATCGACAGGCGGATCGGTGCGGCGTCTTCAGTAATGCGGACGCTGTATCGATCCGTTGTGGTGAAGAAGGAGCTGAGCCGGAAGGCAAAGCTCTCAATTTACCGGTCGATCTACGTTCCCATCCTCACCTATGGTCATGAGCTTTGAGTCATGACCGAAAGGACAAGATCACGGGTACAAGCGGCCCAAATGAGTTTCCTCTGCCGGGTGGTGGGTCTCTCCCTTAGAGATAGGGTGAGAAGCTCCGTCATCCAGGAGGAACTCAACATAAAGCCGCTGCTCCTCCACATGGAGAGGAGCCAGATGAGGTGGTTCAGGCATCTGGTCAGGATGCCACCCAAACGCCTCCCTAGGGAGGTGTTTAGGGCACGTCCGACCGGTAGGAGGCCACGGGGAAGACCCAGGACACGTTGGGAAGACTATGTCTCCCGGCTGGCCTGGGAACGCCTCGGGATATCCCGGGAAGTGCTGGACGAAGTGGCTGGGGAGAGGAACGTTTGGGTTTCCCTGCTTAGGCTGTTGCCCCCGCGACCCGACCTCGGATAAGCGGAAGAAGATGGATGGATGGATGATGATCATATATTATACAACATGAATGATAAAAGGCTTCCCAGTGAGAACACAAAAAAGTTGACTTTCTCGCAAAGGTAGGAAAGTTGACAGGTATATCAGAGTTAGGATGATTATTTTATGTATATTCATAATCATCCATTCATATTACGGCCAAAATGGAGTTAGAGCATCACTCACCTTTCCAAACTGGTCAAAGTATTGCTTGACGTCTTCGATGGTGGTGTTGACTGACAGGCCTCCCACGAAGATCTTCTTGGTGCGAGTCACTAACTGTCAGCAGTGGGGGGGAAAAATATCAATAAATACTTTCTTCTGACTGAGAAGGTTTGGAATATGGATTTTTGAATCAGTTTTCATGAAAATAAGTTGAAGTGAGCCTATGTTACTTCATTTGTCATGTGTATTTAAGTCAGTCAGGCTAAATTGGGGGCTGAAGCAGAATTTTATATTGATGCCTCATTACAAAAAAATGTAAAACTTTTTTTAAAATTTATATACAAAAAATGTTTCACTTTAATCACACTTTTATTTAATATTATGCATGATTTGGACTAAAATTATTTCAAGGCAAATACATTTTTTAAAGATAAATATTTATTGTATGAAATATATTTAATATAATAAAAAACAAAGTTGCACGTTACTGGCATAACCCCAACCAGGATTTGAACCCTGCCCGACAAAATGACCAGCCCAGCGCTAATTAATACTGCGGGCCAATATTTGGGGAAATGTCCCATCTCATTCTTAGCAATGACGGAGCAGGAAGGGACTAAGAATAAGTTTGAGTAAAATTTCATATGAATTTTATACGTAACACTTCTTCATAAAAAAAAAAGGCCCCCATGGATTATGGGGCCCTATGCCTAGTGCCTAGTTCTGTCTACATGAAGGGCGGCCCTTATCTTAGTACAGGTGTTTGTATAAAATATATATATTAATTGGATTATCCAGAGAATAGTGCTCGATACCGTGGTAGAGCGCAATGTATGTGTGGGAACAATCACAAGACTACTTCATCTCTACAGAACTGTTTCATGAGGGGTTCCCTCAATCTCCTGACGATTGAGGGAACCCCTCATGAAACAGTTCTGTAGAGATGAAGTAGTCTTGTGATTTTTCCCACACACACACACACACACACACACACACATATATATATATATATATATATATATATATATATGGTTATGCAACAGATATGTGTGGCTCATTTTTCCTCTTCAACATTGCTAAAACAAAACAATAGTATTGTTTGTGTTACTGTGTAAAATTTTGATCATGTCCTATTGAAATAATTATGTTTTTTTAATGTTTGGATGCATGTCAATAAATTTGATTGTCTTTAAATAGTTCATTTATTTTAGGGTTATTCCTCCCAATCATTTGCTTGTTGTAACTGAAAATCAACTTATCTTTCTGTATTTTTTTTTAAATCGACATGCTTTAAAAATGCTCGTGCTGTCAAACTATTTTTTTTTTAATCACACTTTTGAATTCGGATTAATCACAGGTTGTTACTTGCTCGCATATTTTACATTTTTCTGAAAAAAGACCCTGATATTTGAACACAAACACAATTTTATTGTCAGAATATAAAAACAGAAGAAAAAAATTGTTAAAATCAGTCACTCATTTCTGCACTTGACCTGATTACCATCTAACAGCACACACCTTTCAGGTCACCATCTACGGTTAAGGCATAGGAACTTGGGAGTCAGGCTTGTCCCTGACAGTGTGGCCATGTTTTAGTTTTTCCTGTCTTTGTTTCCTGTCAGCGCTCTTATTTTGTCTGTTTCCCGTTTTTCTCCCTGAGCGCTGTTTCCGCTCAGCTGCGGCTGATTGGCACCTGGCCACACCTGGTGTCAATCAGCCCGCTCCTATTTCTACCTGCTTTGTCCTCCAGTCAGTGCTGGATTATTGTCGTGTCGATGTCACCACTACCTGTCAATGTCATTAAGATTTATCGTTGTGGCTGCGTCTACTTCTGCTCATGTCATAGTTCCTTTGTGTCACAGTAAGTGTTTTTGTTTCTTAGCCAAGTTTGTTCTCCACCTTGTGCGCGCCTTTTGTTTGTTTTTGTTTTAGTTTTAAATTAAATCATGTTTACCTTTACTATGCCTGCCGCCTTCTCTGCATCTTGGGGTTCGTCGCAAACTCGATGTGACAATGGGCTCTCAAAATAACATACACCATTAATGCAATCCTTTTTTTGTGATCAAGCGCATGAGATGCATTAAATTGAATAGTCCTAGCTCAGAGGTGGGCAAACCAAAATGTTCGTAGAGCCATATCGCACCTAAAATACAAAAACAAATCTGCCAGGAGCCGCAAAAAATGAAAGGCCTTCTTCTACAAGTCTGATAATGAAAGCAACACATGTGTAAGTGTCTATATTAGCCTGCAAGCTCTTATGTGTGAGGCGGGCGCTCGATTTGGATTTGATCGTGTCTGCTTGCACAGATATTAGTTTGGTTTGCAACAGGCACCTGTCTGGCAGCACGCCGCAAAGAAAGGTGTCGCAGGCGGACGCAAATCTTTGTTGACAGAAATGTTGAAATTAAAAATTAATTCTACACATTTTTACAGCAGTCTGTGGCAGCATCGGAGAACGTTATCCACGTAAACAAGGGGGGGCCAAGAGGTAGTCACCTGAGATGGTTTTCACTTCACAGCGTGCTTGAAGCTCATGGAGAGAATGCCAAGAGTGTGCAAAGCAGTAATCAAAGCAAACGGTGGCTATTTTGAAGAAACTAGAATATAAAACATGTTTTCAGTTATTTCACCTTTTTTTTGTGAAGTACATAACTCCTCATGTGTTCATTCATAGTTGTGATGTGACAATCTACAATGTAAATAGTCGGGAAAATAAAGAAGTAACAGCGTTGTAACGTACATACCGTATTTGCTTGAATTGCCGCCAGGTATATAGTATGTGCCTGCCTAGAATTACTGAAGGGTCAAACTCATTTCGCAAAATAATTAGCGCATGCTTAGCATAACCGCTGGCTCAGGATTAACGCCGGGTCAGACTCGTTACGCAAAATATAATTTTTATTAGCGCATGTCTAGAATTTCCGCCGGGTCAAACTCGTTTCGCAAAATAATTAGCATATGCCTAGAATTTCCACCGGGTCAAACTCGTCACGTCACGAGTGACACTTCACCTGTCATCATTTTCAAAATGGAGGAGACTGATTTCAATAATTTGAAATTCCATAAAGGGAAGAAGATTAAGAGTTATTCAGTAGGATTTAAGGTCCAAGCTATTGAATATGCTAAAAAGAACAGTAAGGAGCTATGTTTTATTAATATACCGTAGCTGCGTGTGTCAAACATGAGTCATTTAATGACTCCCGCCTCCTGGTGGTAGAGGGCGCTAGTGATCCTTCTTGCGACTACTCGGCTGCAGAAGAAGTGACAACAAGCAGCAAGAGTGAGCAGCGATCCTTTATTTTTTCCTCTCGCTTGCACTTTTAACATGGAGGATTACATATCTAAAATAACACAGTTTTTTAAATTGGACTTTCAATCGAAGCAGGAGGTAATAAATGAAGATCTCCATCGAGACAGAGAGACTTTTAAAACTGAAGAAAGATAAGAAAGACTTCTATAAACAAGTTATCGATGCTTTTGATCAGAAGGAGCTGCGCATGGACTTCATTTATAAGTAAAGGTAAGACCATAATAACGCTTTTTTTTATTAAATGTGCTTTTCGTGATGGTATCCTTACATCACACTCAAATTTATAAGCGCAGGCCTAAATTTACCGCATGCCTTTGGTAAACGCCGGAGTGAGAAGAGCTTTTAAATTAATTAGTGCCCCGGCGGCAATTCTGGGAAATACAGTAAGTCATTAATTAGATCAGATTTATTTGTGACTTTTGATGAAAAAACATTCGGAGAATGGTCAATAATAAAATAATGTTTTACCTTTTTTTTCCTTTATTTGCGCAAAATTTCATCCATCCATCCATTTGCTACCGCTTATTCCCTTCGGGGTTGCGGGGGGCGCTGGAGCCTATCTCAGCTATAATCGGGCGGTAGGCGGGCTACACCCTGGACAAGTCGCCATCTCATGCACAATTTCAATGAGTGCATTTTTATATTTGCAGAAAAGAAGGTAAAAAGAACGTCTGTCAAGTCGCGAAGACTGATAATGACAACCACAGGTCCACATAAATAAACTGATTTTTCATAGAAATGACCCCTTCCTGTCTCAAGTCTCCACAAAAGTAGTTGACCATGCACACCATGCACATCATGCACACCATGCACAGCATGCACACCATGCACACCATGCACACCATGCACATCATGCACACCATGCACAGCATGCACACCATGCACACCTTGCACACCATGCACACCATGCACACCATGCACACCATGCACACCATGCACACCATGCACACCATGCACACCATGCACACCATGCACACCATGCACACCATGCACACCACGCACACCACGCACACCACGCACACCATGCACACCATGCACACCATGCACACCATGAACACCATGAACACCATGCACACCACGCACACCATGAACACCACGCACACCATGCACAGGTATGTCCAAGACGGCTTAAGCGGGCACTTGAGCAAGATGAAGAACGCGGTGGACCAGGACTTGATAAGTGGTCGACCTAAACAGGTGGACCACCTAAACTGTTTCCAACGAGGTACTTTTTGCTTGTTTGCTGTCAAGAGTTAACACATTGGATGACTCACAAAATGACCCCATTATTCATGTATGAACACAGATTAATGGGACTCGAGGGCACTAACTTTCCAAAGTGTTGTAAGCATTATCTCACATACCACACACACACACTTTAGTTACCTCTTTTCCTCAGCTAATGATGGCCATTTGGCAAAGTTTAGCTACTAAACTAGCAGCTTAGTGCAGTGGATCTTAGATTTGTCTCATTAAGTACCACCTAAGAAAAAACTTAGCTCTCCAAGTACCACAATAATGACCAATGTTAAATTACAGTAGCATTGCAGGCTTAAGTATTCATTAAAAAGAAGACAAAGGTTTTATTTAACAAGTGTATTTAATATTGTTGGCCACTGTAACATTACACATATTTTGAACAGTAACACTGTTTGATTAGAGAAGAAAAAAACACTACTTTAATCAAGTGATTCTTTGGCGTACCACCAAATCTGGCTTCACAATACTCCCGGACGGGACTTAAGCTAGCAGGTTTTAGGCAAATAAACGACAAGTATGTTCCTGAATGACATTCTGACAATTGCACTTGTCTCCGAATATCGGGGTCTTTTTTGAGGTTATTTAAACTATGCAAGCAAGTCATTTCCTGTGATTAATCCTAATAATAATGGCATTCGTGGTAAAACTCAAGGCAGCTAGTAATGCCGTAATAAATTAAAATGATCTAAAAACTGTGATTGATAACCACACCTTGATAAACCTGTGGACCGACTAGCATTAGCTTGCTAATTAGCTTAAAAGCAATCATGAACAACAGAGACATTAACGTCGTTTGATTGATTGATTGATTGATTGAAACTTGTATTAGTAGATTGCACAGTACAGTACATATTCCGTACAATTGACCACTAAATGCTAACACCCCAATAAGTTTTTCAACTTGTTTAGGTCGGGGTCCACCTTCATCAATTCCTGGTCATTCCCCATGAATCCCTTGTAAGTCTGTATAAACACAGGACTGTCTGTAGAACTAGGACACAGTATTCACATTGACTACTCTTAGTCAGTCTGCCTTCTCAGTGAAGACCTCACATCTGTGGAAGTCTTTGCCACTGGAGTTAAAGTCACAGTCGGACATTAAACTTTTCTCCCAAAAAATGAAAAAGTGGCTTGAGGAAGTGTGCGGACTAGATTGGGTGTGGTCATGGACAAATGGGGACAATTACTTTCAGTGTGGTTTTTTTTGTACTTGTCTTAATGCTTTTGTGTGTGTCACTTTGCTCATCTTCTTTTAAAAAGCCTAACTCGGGACAAGGGTTGCAAATTAGCCCGTGGCTAGAAGTCTTATGTACTTTGACATGGGTTACCTGCAGGTAGCAATGTTTCATTGTACTGTCCCTGTCAAATAAATACATGAATACATGAATGAATGATCATGACACCCCCTTAGGAACCCAGTCTAGATTGTATTTTTTACTCATCCTTCCCCAGCCTTTACCTTTTTCCCATTTTTACGGGGGTCTTTGAGGCAACCCATCAGTGTTCCTGTCTTGTGACCTTCTACACCAGGGGTCACCAACCTTTTTGAAACCAAGAGCTACTTCTTGGGTACTGATTAATTCCAAGGGCTACCAGTTTGATACACACTTATGTAAATTGCCAGAAATAGCCAATTTGCTCAATTTACTTTTAACTCTATGTTATTATTAATAATTAATGATATTTATCTTTGTGGAAACACTAATCATCTTAATTATTTCCCACAATAAATATACATAGAAATAGATAAATATCAATATGCAACACTTTATTTTTATATTTTCTCTAAGTGCACATTTTTCAAATTGACCATTTTCAAATGATCACTTCTAAGACAGTCTTGGGAAATCACAATATCCCATTTTAACTAGCTAGCCACTAACATTTTTTAACAAATCATTAATTACTTTCCTTTTACGGAAAGTTTTTTGTAGAGAATAAATGATGAAAAAAAACACTTATTTGAACGGTTTAAAAGAGGAGAAAACTTGAAAAATAATAAAATTCAATTTTGAAACATAGTTTATATTCAATTTCGACTCTTTAGAATTCAAAATTCAACCGAAAAAAAGAAGAGAAAAAATAGCTAATTCAAATCATTATTTCTTCTAGATTTTCCACAACAAAATTTTTTAAAAGAAATTCAAAAGACTTTGAAATAAGATATAAATTTGATTTTATAGATTTTCTGGATATGACAGAATATTTGTATCTTTATTTTAAGCATAATAAGTTTGATGAAATATTTCACAAATATTCTTTGTCGAAAAAACAGAAGCTAAAATGAAGAATTAAATGAAAATGTATTTATTATTCTTTACAATAAATAAAAAAATACTTGAACATTGATTTAAATTGTCAGGAAAGAAGAGGAAGGAATTTAAAAGGTAAAAAGTTATATGTGTTTAAAAATCCTAAAGTAGTTTTTAAGGTTGTATTTTTTCTCTAAATTTGTCTTTCTGAAAGTTATAAGAAGCAAAGTAAAAAAATTAATGAATTTATTTAAACAAGTGAAGACCAAGTCTTTAAAATATTTTCTTGGATTTTCAAATTTCTATTTGAGTTTTGTCTCTCTTAGAATTAAAAATGTCGAGCAAAGCGAGACCAGCTTGCTAGTAAATAAATAAAATGTAAAAAATAGAGGCAGCTCACTGGTAAGTGCTGCTATTTGAGCTATTTTTAGGACAGGCTAGCGGGCGACTCATCTGGTCCTTACACTGTTTGTTTGTCTCATCTTGATCGTGTTTGTGCTGAAAACAATGTTTTGTTGTACTGTTGCAATGACAATAAATACCTACCCACCTACCTACCTACCTACCTACCTACCTATTTACCTACCTACCTACCTACGTACGTATAAAGGCGGCGCTGTCTTTGCACAAAGTGATCGATCTACACTCGACACAGATGGAGGGGTCTCAAAGCAGAAGTGAACACCCACTTTTTCATTTATAATAAAAAACATTCCTCAGTAAAACATTTGCAAATTAAAATGTAAGATAAACATTTAAACACTTGAACAAAAACAGTGCAGCGATTGTTCTTCTGCATAAAATGATAACTGTGATAATATTGGTCATAATAAAGTCTAATAAAGTCTAATAAACCTTGTTAAAAAAGAAAAGTAATCGTTTGATTCCGCTGGTACATCCTGTACTTGACACCTGTATTTATTTTGGGTTTGTTGGGTTTTTAACTCGGCAGCAGCAGGACGAGCGTCACGTCGCCAACAAAGTTTGCTTGTAATAAATGAAATACTGTTGATTCCACAAATTGTTTCATGTCTTTGGTCGCCTGGCTGCAGCTGTGTTGGTACTCAGCAAAGCAAGGAGACCAGCCAGATTTCCGTCTATGACACCGGACAACATGTTCTCAGGTCTGAGCTCCATTACAAGCCACTCACACTCTAAAGTGTCACACAGCCTGCTGGAAAACTGGTGCTGCAAACCTCAACTTCAGCTTTTATTTTCTATGTGTAATATGAATACTAAATAAAAATAATACATACTTTGTACAAGTGCAGGCTTTTAGATTCCATTCCAGTGTGTTGCAAATATATTATTGTGCTTAAGTGGAGCTTCAACTATGAAGACCATTGTTGAGATGAAGTCAGGACTCACCTTGGGTTGAGCCCTGCGAGGGAATGCCACCTTGGGATCAATCTATGGAGGAGAGTACATAGACAGAAAGGTAGATTGAGTGACTGCTGGGTGAGTGTGTGCATCTTCAACTCAATCATAGATCAATATTATTCTGCTAGGCCAGGGGGCGGCAACCCAAAATGTTGAAAGAGCCACATTGGAACAAAAATACAAAAACAAATCTGTTGCAAAAAATTAAAAGCCATATTACATTCAGATAGTGTGTCTTGAGATATAAATTGAATAAAGAAGACTTCAAGGAAACTAAATGATCTCAAATATAGCTACAAATGAAGCATAATGATGCAATATGTACATACAGCTAGCCTAAATAGCATGTTAGCATCGATTAGCTTGCAGTCATGTAGGGACCAAATATGTCTGATTAGCAAACTCCACATAAGTCAATAACATCGACAAAACTCACCTTTGTGCATTCATGCACAACGTTATAAGTTTGGTGGACCAAATGAGACAGAAAAAGAAGTGGCATAAAACACGTCCTAGAAAGTCGGAGAAAGTTATACATGTAAACAAACCACGGTGAGTTCAAGGACCGCCAAAATTAGTAGGACAAAACGGCGCTCGCCAAAAACTCGAACCAGTGAAGCATGTTTAATAAAAACAGTGTGTTTTATAACAATTAGGGAGGTTTGTGTCATGTTTGTCCTCCTACAGAAACAATAATAAAACCAAAAACATATTTTTAAAATATTTTTTCCCCTTATATTTTTCATACATTTTTGAAAAAGCTCCAGAGAGCCACTAGGAGTTGCCGACCCCTGTTCTAGGCAGACCTCATGAATTAACAAGGTTTCAAAGCTATGGTGTACTCTTTCAACATAAACTCATGCAAATTCTGAAATATTGGTAAAAACTGATTTCCAAAGACAAATGTCATTTAGGTCTTGTTAGAAGTTTCTAGTAGTGAGGTTGCTTGTCAATGTGGACACTGTCAAGAACATCAACACACATTTCGGAGCTCATGTACCACACACACCCACACACACACACACACACACACACAGACACACCGGACGGGTCATACCAAAGACTATAAAAATGGGAGCCATTACCTCCCTGCTTGGCTCTCAGCATCAAGGCTTGGAATTGGGGGTTAAATCACCAAAAATGATTCCTGAGTGCGGCCCATGCTGCTGCTCACTGCTCCCCTCACCTCCCAGGGCGTGATCAAGGGTGATGGGTCAAATGCAGGGAATCATTTCGCCACAGCTTGCTTTTGTGTGTGTGTGTGTGTGTGTGTGTGTGTGTGTGTGTGTGTGTGTGTGTGTGTGTGTGTGTGTGTGTGTGTGTGTGTGTGTGTGTGTGTGACAATCATTGCTACTTTAACTTGACCTTTGTGTGAATTTTACAATTTAAATAAATGATAAATATATTTGTATAGCGCTTTTCTAGCTTCAAGGTACTCAAAGTGCTTTGACACTACTTCCACAGTTTAGCTCGGTTGGTAGAGTGGCCGTGCCAGCAACTTGAGGGTTGCAGGTTCGATTCCCGCTTCCACCATCCTAGTCACTGCCGTTGTGTGCTTGGGCAAGACACTTTACCCACCTGCTCCCAGTGCCACCCACACTGGTTTAAATGTAACTTAGATATTGGGTTTGACCATGTAAAGCGCTTTGAGTCACTAGAGAAAAAGCGCTATATAAATATAATTCACTTCACATTTACCCATTCACACACTGATGGAGGGAGCTGCCATGCAAGGCGCTAACCAGCACCCATCAGGAGCAAGGGTGACAAGGTTGGTAGTAGGTGGGGATTGAACCAGGGACCCTCGGGTTGCGAACGGCCACTCTTCCACTGCGCCACACCACCCAATTTGAGTAATTTAAACGCAGCCAATGACGACAAGTAACGGCAGATGTTTCAAGTCAGGAGAAAACAACTGGACAGGACATTACGGCACAAATGTAAAATAACATGTTTGATTTCTTGGTGTGCGCGCGTTGCCAGAGCGGCTGCCCTCGCCACCACCCTGCGACATGTGACGTGCTGGAATGTCACACGGGCAGCACAGTAACAAACACACCTCACCTCTGTGAGAGGAGTGTGTCGGACAGAGCGCCGGGGGCGGGGCTAGGTTGACAGAGGGAGCTGTCAATCACAGCACACTGACAGAAGGTGCACACTTTGTTCCTGCCTCTTTCAAATTGTGACAACAAGGTGTGCCCTCAAGCTCACCTACAGAGGTCCTGCGTGGTTCGCATAAAGGTGACCTATAAGGAATTCATTTTTTTCCTGACTTAGATGTTGTTACGACGTTGGAAACTGGAGTTGAACACGTGTTCAATCTTAAAGCTCATGCTTTATGGCGTGAGCTTTCATGCACTTTTGGAGGCTTTATTTCCTGGGGTTTTGCAGTCTGGCTATGTGGTGACGTGGCCTGAAGTGGATGTACTTAGATATGAAGTAAAGTGACAAGACAGAGGGGGCGGAGTTTTATGATATGAGAAAGCACAAAAAAAAAGTAGGATAAAGTATATTATTTTCATGTAATCTTGGTGTATGCATAATGATACTGATAAAGGCTGCTAGAAACAGTTGATTTATGCAGAGGCTGAATTGATCTGTAAGTGCGACTAACTTTGTGAGCGGGTGAATCTACACTATATTGCCAAAAGTATTTGGCCACCTTTCTAAATGATGAGAATCAGGTGTGCTAATCACTTGGCCCAGTGTATCAAATCAGGCACTTAGGCATGGAGACTGTATCTACAAACATTTGTGAAAGAATGGGCCGCTCTTAGTCATTTCCAGCGTGGAACTGTCATAGGATGCTACCTGTGCAACAAATCCAGTCCTGAAATTTCCCTGCTCCTAAATATTCCAAAGTCAACTTTATTTCTAAGAAAAGTGAAGAGTTTGGGAAAGACTTTCTGCACAGTCAGTTACTACAGAGCTCCAAACATCAGCAAGTCCAATGCAAAGCGTGGGATGTAGTGCTTCTCAACCTTTTTTCAGTGATGTTTTTTTTAATCATATTACGCCTGTACTGGCTCACCTGCACTGGCTTCCTGTGCACTTAAGATGTGACTTTAAGGTTTTACTACTTACGTATAAAATACTACACGGTCTAGCTCCATCCTATCTTGCCGATTGTATTGTACCATATGTCCCGGCAAGAAATCTGCGTTCAAAAGACTCCGGCTTATTAGTGATTCCTAAAGCCCAAAAAAAGTCTGCAGGCTATAGAGCGTTTTCCGTTCGGGCTCCAGTACTCTGGAATGCCCTCCCGGTAACAGTTGGAGATGCTACCTCAGTAGAAGCATTTAAGTCTCACCTTAAAACTCATCTGTATACTCTAGCCTTTAAATAGACTCCCTTTTTAGACCAGTTGATCTGCCGCTTCTTTTCTTTTTTCTCCTATGTCCCCCCCTCCCTTGTGGAGGGGGTCCGGTCCGATGACCATGGATGAAGTACTGGCTGTCCAGAGTCGAGACCCAGTATGGACCGCTCGCCTGTGTATCGGTTGGGGACATCTCTACGCTAATGATCCGACTCCGCTTGAGATGGTTTCCTGTGGATGGGACTCTCGCTGCTGTCTTGGATCTGCTTGAACTGAACTCTCGCGGCTGTGTTGGAGCCACTATGGATTGAACTTTCACAGTATCATGTTAGACCCGCTCCACATCCATTGCTTTCGGTCCCCTAGAGGGGGGGGGTTGCCCACATCTGAGATCCTCTCCAAGGTTTCTCATAGTCAGCATTGTCACTGGCGTCCCACTAGATGTGAATTCTCCCTGCCCACTGGGTGTGAGTTTTCCTTGCCCTTTTGTGGGTTCTTCCGAGGATGTTGTAGTCGTAATGATTTGTGCAGTCCTTTGAGACATTTGTGACTTGGGGCTATATAAATGATAAATGGGTTGTACTTGTATAGCACTTTTCTACCTTCAAGGTACTCAAAGCGCTTTGACACTACTTCCACATTCACACACACATTCACACACTGATGGAGGGAGCTGCCATGCAAGGCGCCAACCAGCACCCATCAGGAGCAAGGGTGAAGTGTCTTGCTCAGGACACAACGGACGTGACGAGGTTGGTTCTAGGTGGGATTTGAACCAGTGACCCTCGGGTTGCGCACGGCCACTCTTCCACTGCGCCACGCCGTCCCTAAATAAACATTGATTGATTGATGTACCCCCTGTGAACATTTTATTAATTCAAGTACCCCCTAATCAGAACAAAGCATTTTTGGTTGTAAAAAAGAGATAAAGAAGTAAAATACAGCACTATGTCATCAGTTTCTGATTTATTAAATTGTATAACAGTGCAAAATATTGCTCATTTGTAGTGGTCTTTCTTCAACATTTTGGGAAAAAAGATATAAAAATAACTAAAAACTTGTTGAAAAATAAACAAGTGATTCGATTATGAATAAAGATTTCTTCACATAGAAGTAATCAACTTAAAGTGCCCTCTTTGGGGATTGTAATAGAGATCCATCTGGATTCATCAACTTACTTCTAAACATTTCTTCACAAAAACAGAAATCTTTAACATCAATATTTATGGAACATGTCTAGCTGTCAACACTGAATATTGCATTGTTGCATTTCTTTTCACAGTTTATGAACTTACATTCATATTTTGTTGAAGTATTATTCAATAAATATATTTAAAAATGATTTTTGAATTGTTGCTATTTTTAGAATATTAAAAAATATATATATCGCCTACCCTTTGGCATACCTTCAAGTACCCCCATTTGAGAACCACTGGTGTAAAGCACGTCGCCACTGGACTCTGGAGGAGTGGCGACGCCTTCTCTGGACTGATGAATCACACTTTTCCATCTGGCAATCTGATGGACCAGTCTGGCTTTGGAGGTTGCCAGGAGAACGCTCCATTTCAGACTGTGTGAAATTTGGTGGAGGAGGAATTATGGTGTGGTATTGGTTTTTCAGGAGTTCGGCTCGGCCATTTAGTTTCAGTGAAAGGAACTTTGAATGCTCCAGGATACCAAAAGATGTTGGACAATTCCATGGGATGGCACTTCAAGTTCATATGTGAGTCAAGGAAGGTGGCCAAATACTTTTGGCAATATAGTGTATATAATGTTTGTGAAGTTTATTTTTGACAGTGTCTGGAAAAACAAATAGCGATGTATATATATATATATATATATATATATATATATATATATATATATATATATATATATATACATATATATATATGTATAAATATACATATATATATATGTATAAATATACATATATATATATATATATTAAAAGAGTGTACATTTTGAAAACAAATGATGATGAGGGTACCGTATTTTTCGGACTATAAGTCACAGTTTTTTTCATAGTTTGGCCGGGTGTGCGACTTATACTCAGGAGCGACTTATGTGTGAAATTATTAACACATTACCGTAAAATATCAAATAATATTATTTAGCTCATTCACGAAATAGACTAGACGTAAAAGATTTCGTGGGATTTATTGATTAGGAGTGAGAGATAGTTTGGTAAAGTTATAGCATGTTCTATATGTTATAGTTATTTGAATGACTCTTACCATAATATGTTAGGTTAACATAGCAGTTGCTTATTTATGCCTCATATAACCTACACTTATTCAGACTGTTCTTCACTATTCTTTATTTATTTTAAATTGCCTTTCAAATGTCTATTCTTGGTGTTGGATTTTATCAAATACATTTCCCCCAAAAATGCGACTTATACTCCAGTGCGACGTATATATGTTTTTTTTCCTTCTTTATTATGCATTTTCGGTCGGTGCGACGTATACTCCAGAGCGATTTATAATCCGAAATTATGGTTATTTCATTTGCAATCAGGCACCGCCTGCAGAATCTAAGATCTTGCACACAGACTCAAAAGAAGAGTTGTCAAAGTGACTGTGGAACAAAGAAAAGAGACCTAAGCACGGCCAATGCACAAGTCCTATTCATCTGGCAGCGCAGGGGCCGCTATTGACGCTGCACCGGCCTCCAAGTTCAGTTTAAAAGTTGGGAGAGAAATATTCTTGCAGCAAGTTCCTAAAACACTAGAGTGCTCCTGGTGTATGAGGAACTGTAAACACTTTGGTAGATCCTTGCATTGACCTTTTAACCTTGCTAGCAGACCTGGAAGACCGGGCTTCGAACTTGTGATTGACATAACTGAGGCGTTCCTCAAGGCACCCCTAGAGGTCCTCTCCTTTTTGGCAGCTATCATTCATTTCCGTAGTGTGGTTTATGTAACTACCGTGTTGCTGCAGCTTGTTCACGTCAGATGCAGTCAGTCGTCATGTCTTCAACCTCGATAGTCGTTTTTCTCAAGGCTCAGTTCCAACTCCTCTCTTTTTTCTCATGCGGGTTATTTAACTGGTGGCCCCTGAGTTCAGTTGGAAAACTCACATTTTTGCAACTTATTCTTAAAAAATACTGGAGTCGTATCATAGAGATGATCTTTGATTAGCTGTATTTGGAGAAGGTCCTTAAAAACAGCTGAGAGTTAACTCTGACAGAATAAATGGACCAAAATCAAATGTCTACTGTAGAGGACGCTGGTTCTTTCAAATATACAAAAAAAGGCTAATATTGAAGGGAGGAGTACGGCCCTCCCAGAAATGTCGCCAGCAAAACGATTTAGTGGAATATCCCTGCAATAGTGCACTAAATATTATCTGAACTACAAAGCCCAAAAGCAGTGAAGTTGTCACCTTGTGTAAATGCTAAATAAAAAGAGAATACAACAAATCATTTCCAACTTATATTCAATTGAACAGACTGCAAAGACAAGATACTTAACGTTCACACTGGGAAATGTTCTTATTTTTTGCAAATATTAGCTCATTTGGAATTAGATGCCTGCAACATGTTTCAAAAAAGCTGGGACAAGTGGCAAAAAAGACTAAGACAGTTGAGGAATGCTCATCAAACACTGATTTGGAACATCCCACAGGTGAGCAGGCTAATTGGGAACAGGTGGGTGCCATGATTGGCTATAAAAGCAGCTTCCATGAAATGCTCACTCGTTCACAAACAAGAACAGGGCGAGGGTCACCACTTTGTCAACAAATGCCTGAGCAAATTGTTTAAGAACAACATTTCTCAAGCAGCTATTGCAAGGAATTTAGGGATTTCACCATCTACACTCTGTAATATCATCAAAAGGTTCAGAGATTGTGGAGAAATCACTGCACGTAAGCCATGTATTTACGCACCTTGGATCCCTCAGGCGGTACTGCATCAAAAAGCGACATCAACATGTAAAGGATATCACCACATGGGCTCAGGAACACTTCATAAAACCAATGTCAGTAACTACAGTTGGTTGCTGCATCTGTAAGTGCAAGTTAAAACTCTACTGTGCAAAGTCAACGCGATTTATCAACAACACCCAGAAACGCCGCCACCTTCGCTGGGCCTGAGCTGATCAAAGATGGACTGATGCAAAGTGGAAAAGTGTTCTGTGTTCTGACAAGTCCACATTTCAAATTGTTTTTGGAAACTGTGGACCAAGGAGGAAAAGAACCATCCGGATTGTTCTAGGCACAAAGTTCAAAAGGCTAAAATGTGAGAAGGGAGACTGTTGAACAACTTAAGCTGTACATCAAGCAAGAATGGGAAAGAATTCCACTTCAGAAATGTGTCTCCTCAGTTACTGAGTGTTGTTAAAAGGAAAGGCCATGTAACACACTGGTAAAAATGCCTTTTTTGCAATGTGTTGCTGCCATTACATTCGAAGTTCATGATCATTTGCACAATAAAAAATAAAGTTTCTCAGTGTGAAGATGAAATATCTTGTCTTTGCTGTCTATTCAATTGAATATAAGTTGAAAAGGATTTGTTGTATTCTCTTTTTATTTAGCTTTTACACAAGGTGACAACTTGACTGCGTGTGGCTTTTGAACATGGAAGAGTTTTAGATGTGGATTAAAACCACCAGAGGTCCCTTTTAAGGTTCAAGATTAACTTTGGTCGTTGTGTAATCACTTTAGAACTACAAAAAAAAGGTACTAATAGATGGAGAGCGAGCAGCACCACGCCAGGAGAATGCAAACATAGACAGGCTGTAGTTGGCATTTACTGATCTAACAGAGGCAGAGATCAACTAGACTAGCACTGTGCTGCTGTTACACTAACAAAGACTAAGATTAGTTGCAGCCATGACAGGGTGAAGTGAGACTACAGTAGAGTACAGTAGAGCTCTAGGGCCTCTATGGTAAATCACATGCCTTTACTGGAATGAGGACCACAGCCTGGGCTCCTACTCCAACGCCACTCCAGTTTTTGGAGAAAAAAAAATGGTTTCACGTCTAAAGAGTGAGAAGACTAAAGGCTAAGACTGGAGGATCAGATGCAGAGTCTACGGTTTAGTTTCTAAAGAGGCTAAACTACACTGATAGTCACCTCCGGTCACCAAGCCTCCTGGTGGCCAACACTCCTGTGCACATTCACAAACAAACACACACAAGCAAACAAAATCAGACATGAGCGGGGAAGACATAGTGGACATTAGACACTGGCTGGATTCATTAAAGTGTCCTGTGAGGTGGACTACATGTCCTGTGAGGTGGACTACATGTCCTGTGAGGTGGACTACATGTCCTGTGAGGTGGACTACATGTCCTGTGAGGTGGACTACATGTCCTGTGAGGTGGACTACATGTCCTGTGAGGTGGACTACATGTCCTGTGAGGTGGACTACATGTCCTGTGAGGTGGACTACATGTGTCCTGTGAGGTGAACTACATGTCCTGTGAGGTGGACTACATGTCCTGTGAGGTGGACTACATGTCCTGTGAGGTGGACTACATGTGTCCTGTGAGGTGAACTACATGTCCTGTGAGGTGGACCACATGTGTCCTGTGAGGTGGACTACATGTCCTGTGAGGTGAACTACACGTGTCCTGTGAGGTGGACTACATCTCCTGTGAGGTGGACTACATGTCCTGTGAGGTGGACTACATGTCCTGTGAGGTGGACCACATGTGTCCTGTGAGGTGGACTACACGTCCTGTGAGGTGGACTACGTGTCCTGTGAGGTGAACTACACGTGTCCTGTGAGGTGGACTACATCTCCTGTGAGGTGGACTACATGTCCTCTGAGGTGGACTACACGTGTCCTGTGAGGTGGACTACATGTCCTGTGAGGTGGACTACATGTCCTGTGAGGGGGACCACATGTGTCCTGTGAGGTGGACTACATGTCCTGTGAGGTGGACTACATGTGTCCTGTGAGGTGGACTACATGTGTCCTGTGAGGTGGACTACATCTCTTGTGAGGTGGACTACACGTGTCCTGTGAGGTGGACTACATGTCCTGTGAGGTGGACTACATGTCCTGTGAGGTGGACTACACATGTCCTGTGAGGTGGACTACATGTCCTGTGAGGTGGACTACACATGTCCTGTGAGGTGGACTACATGTCCTGTGAGGTGGACTACACGTGTCCTGTGAGGTGGACTACACATGTCCTGTGAGGTGGACTACATGTCCTGTGAGGTGGACTACATGTCCTGTGAGGTGGACTACACGTGTCCTGTGAGGTGGACTACACGTGTCCTGTGAGGTGGACTACATGTCCTGTGAGGTGGACTACACATGTCCTGTGAGGTGGACTACACGTGTCCTGTGAGGTGGACTACACGTGTCCTGTGAGGTGGACTACACGTGTCCTGTGAGGTGGACTACACATGTCCTGTGAGGTGGACTACATCTCCTGTGAGGTGGACTACATGTCCTGTGAGGTGGACTACATGTCCTGTGAGGTGGACTACACATGTCCTGTGAGGTGGACTACACATGTCCTGTGAGGTGGACTACACATGTCCTGTGAGGTGGACTACATCTCCTGTGAGGTGGACTACACGTCCTGTGAGGTGGACTACACATGTCCTGTGAGGTGGACTACATGTCCTGTGAGGTGGACTACATGTCCTGTGAGGTGGACTACATGTCCTGTGAGGTGGACTACACGTGTCCTGTGAGGTGGACTACACGTGTCCTGTGAGGTGGACTACACGTGTCCTGTGAGGTGGACTACATCTCCTGTGAGGTGGACTACACGTGTCCTGTGAGGTGGACTACATCTCCTGTGAGGTGGACTACATGTCCTGTGAGGTGGACTACATGTCCTGTGAGGTGGACTACACATGTCCTGTGAGGTGGACTACACGTCTTGTGAGGTGGACTACACGTGTCCTGTGAGGTGGACTACATCTCCTGTGAGGTGGACTACATGTCCTGTGAGTCCAAGTGAGGTGGACTACATCTCCTGTGAGGTGGACTACATCTCCTGTGAGGTGGACTACACGTGTCCTGTGAGGTGGACTACACGTGTCCTGTGAGGTGGACTACACGTGTCCTGTGAGGCGGACCACATGTGTCCTGTGAGGCGGACTACACGTGTCCTGTAAGGTGGACTACATCTCCTGTGAGGCGGACTACACGTGTCCTGTGAGGTGGACTACTCGTGTCCTGTGAGGTGGACTACATGTCCTGTGAGGTGGACTACATCTCCTGTGAGGTGGACTACATGTCCTGTGAGGTGGACTACATGTCCTGTGAGGTGGACTACATGTCCTGTGAGGTGGACTACATGTCCTGTGAGGTGGACTACATGTCCTGTGAGGTGGACTACACGTGTCCTGTGAGGTGGACTACACGTGTCCTGTGAGGTGGACTACATGTCCTGTGAGGTGGACTACACGTGTCCTGTGAGGTGGACTACATGTCCTGTGAGGTGGACTACACATGTCCTGTGAGGTGGACTACATGTCCTGTGAGGTGGACTACATGTGTCCTGTGAGGTGGACTACATGTCCTGTGAGGTGGACTACACATGTCCTGTGAGGTGGACTACATGTCCTGTGAGGTGGACTACATGTCCTGTGAGGTGGACTACATGTCCTGTGAGGTGGACTACACGTGTCCTGTGAGGTGGACTACATGTTCTGTGAGGTGGACTACATGTCCTGTGAGGTGGACTACACGTGTCCTGTGAGGTGGACTACACGTGTCCTGTGAGGTGGACTACACGTGTCCTGTGAGGTGGACTACATGTCCTGTGAGGTGGACTACATGTGTCCTGTGAGGTGGACTACATGTCCTGTGAGGTGGACTACATCTCCTGTGAGGTGGACTACATGTCCTGTGAGGTGGACTACACGTGTCCTGTGAGGTGGACTACATGTCCTGTGAGGTGGACTACACGTGTCCTGTGAGGTGGACTACACAAGTCCTGTGAGGTGGACTACATGTCCTGTGAGGTGGACTACATGTCCTGTGAGGTGGACTACATGTCCTGTGAGGTGGACTACATGTGTCCTGTGAGGTGGACTACATGTCCTGTGAGGTGGACTACATGTCCTGTGAGGTGGACTACACGTGTCCTGTGAGGTGGACTACATGTCCTGTGAGGTGGACTACACGTGTCCTGTGAGGTGGACTACACAAGTCCTGTGAGGTGGACTACACAAGTCCTGTGAGGTGGACTACATGTCCTGTGAGGTGGACTACATGTCCTGTGAGGTGGACTACATGTCCTGTGAGGTGGACTACATCTCCTGTGAGGTGGACCACATGTGTCCTGTGAGGTGGACTACATGTGTCCTGTGAGGTGGACCACACGTGTCCTGTGAGGTGGACCACATGTGTCCTGTGAGGTGGACTACACGTCCTGTGAGGTGGACTACATGTGTCCTGTGAGGTGGACTACACGTGTCCTGTGAGGTGGACTACATGTGTCCTGTGAGGTGGACCACATGTGTCCTGTGAGGTGGATCACATGTGTCCTGTGAGGTGGACTACATGTGTCCTGTGAGGTGGACTACATGTGTCCTGTGAGGTGGACTACATGTCCTGTGAGGTGGACTACACGTGTCCAGGGATGAATGCACTATCACAAAACAAAAAAGGAAATCAGCTCAATGTGTTTGCAATAATGTAGCAAGACTGCTGCATGCAGAAGTGTCACACAGGTGCATGTCACACAGGTGCATGTCACACAGGTGCATGTCATGGAGGGAAGAGGTTTTGAAGATCAGAGCAGACTTTTTGGGTGATTGAATAGCAACTCACTATTTGGCCTTAAGCTTTTACAACTTAGGTATAAAATACTACACGGTCTAGCTCCCTCCTATCTTGCAGACTGTATTGTACCATATGTCCCGGCAACAAATCTGCTTTTAAAGAACTCTACCTTAAAAGTGATTCCCAGAGCCCAAAAAAAGTCTGTGGGCTATAGAGCGTTTTCCGTTCGGGCTCCAGTTCTCTGGAATGCCCTCCCGGTAACAGTTGGAGATGCTACCTCAGTAGAAACATTTAAGTCCCATCTTAAAACTCATCTGTATACTCTAGCCTTTAAATAGATCCCCTTTTAGACCAGTTGATCTGCCGTTTCTTTTCTGCGCTGCCCCCCTCTCCTTCGTGGGGGGGGCACTGTTACACTATTCCGCCTGATGCAGCGGAGATAGGCTCCAGGTCCCCCTCCCAGCCACCCCGAACGGGACAAGCGGTAGGAAATGGATGGATGGATGGAAGGATATTTACACATAAGTGTTGCAGCATATTTGTTTATTCAGTCAAGGACAGCCCGAGTTCTCAGTGCTTGGGAGAATGCTGAAAAATATTTTTTCATACAAAATGGCGCCTGTCCACATTTTGCTATTCAGAGAATGGCCGAATGCTTTTTCCCTTTGGAGATGAGTTGGGGACCGGAGTCAGACTTAAAGGGGAATTGCACTTTTTTTTGGAACGTTGCCTATCAAGCACAATCTTTATGTAAAACAGTACCACATATGTTCTTATTATTTACTGCATTCTCACTCGTAAATAAATGCCAGCAAAAGTCTGCTTCCAATGCACTCGACCGGAGTCGCTCTAATCTGCCTAAAAAGCGCTTAAAAAACATCCCAAACACTTCTGTCAACATTTTATGTACACGCTGTATATGTACAGTATTTATGCATCATGAAAGCCAACAAACATAATAAAACATCACTTACTGTACAATGTCTGCTCTGACTGGGATGCCCAACTGTTAGGACTCCTGTTTGGATGAAGAATGACTCGTAATCTTTGCGGCAAAAAAAGGTGTGGAACCTGTCTTTTCAGGTCTTTTTTATTCTATTTTTCCATTTCCTGGTCTAAGTTGGCTGTCAAAGTGTACTATCTTCTCAGTTTGTGTCTACATCATTTTACTACGAAGGTGAGAGGCATTATTTATCATCAAGAATACATTTTCACCAGCTCCAAGGCGAGAAAGCAGCTCACCAGCTGATGATGTCAATATACCTCCCTCTGATCCTCGTGCCGCTAATGTAGGTCGATATACTGCAAAAACTGAAATCTAAGTAAGCTGAAATATCTCAAATAAGGCTGATATTTGCTTATTTTCTGTCTGATGAGATTATTCTTCTCACTAAGCAGATTTTATGTTGGAGTGTTTTACTTGTTTTAAGTGTTTTGGTCCTAAATGATCTCAGTAAGATATTACAGCTTGTTCCTGAGATTTGATGAGCTATATTGAGTAAAACATGCTTGAAACTAAAATATCAAATGTTGCAACGCTGTGTCGTCAACACAAGTATACAACTACTTTTTTTAAGTAATAATTTCTTCAAGCATGAAAAAAAAAAAATCATGAGGCAGAGCACATATCATTATGTCAAAATAATGACACTAGCATTTACTTCATTTAAGAATAGTTTTCAACACACTGAGCAAAAAGGTCTAATTTTTTTCTGCTCTTGTTATTAGTGAGAATATACTTCTGTTAATGTATTTTGTGGGTTCATTGAGGTTAACTAATTTGACTTGTTTTGGAAAGTTTTGACAAGCCAAATTTTCTTGTTCTATTGGCAGATCATTTTGCTTTGTTCAATTAAAATACCCCTCATTTTTGTGGGTTTTTTTCTTGATTTTGAACACTGACTTTTTGCAGTGTAGTTAGCGCTTATAATAAATAAGAATATTGCTCACACTTGGCTAATATTCAGGACACCAAAAGAAAATGTATTGGGTTTTATGGTTGGAATAAAAATAACAGACACATTGTAAGCAGACTTCTATTAACAAGTTAGAATGCTTCAAAAAAGACACGTGTTATTATTTCTCATAATGATTGTGAATTATAGGCAAAATTCCAAAAAAGTTCCCCCTTTACCAAACTCTGGGACTTTTTTTCGGGCTTGGTTAAAGTAGCGATTTCATTGTGCCTAAACCAGGGATGTCCAAAGTGCTGCCCGGGGGCCATTTGCGGCCCGCAGGGAATTTTTTAACGGCCCAACGGCACGTTATAAAAATACGATAAAAAAATACAAAACATAAACAGTGGTATAAAAGTGCAAACAGGTGAAATTTATCAAGAAAATGTTGTAATTTTGACTCTGATAACACAAAGCTGCCATGCAGGCTGTTTCTTTCTTTAAAAAATAATGAATCAAAATCAATGTCATGATGAATTATTGACCTATTCAAGGAACCAATTACCTCACATTAAATATTCCACTTTGAGATATGTTTTGTACAAAATGTTGCATATTTTGTGTTTGCCACACATTTTTGTTTTAAAACGAACAAACAAAAAACATAAACAACAATAAAACTTATAATTGACGGATAGATCTTAAGTTGATCTTGAGATTATTGTGTTAAAAGTAAGCAAAATAATTATAATTGATCTTTTAACACTTTAAAGAGTAGGACCCTTTTGGATCCCCAATAATTTTAGTGTGATTTTTTTTAAGTGTTAGTGCTCAAAAAATAATAATGAATTAAAGGCCTACTGAAATGAGATGTTCTTATTTAAACGGGGATAGCAGCTCCATTCTATGAGTCATACTTGATCATTTCGCGATATTGACATATTTTTGCTGAAAGGATTTAGTAGAGAACATCCACGATAAAGTTCACAACTTTTGGTCGCTAATAAAAAAGCCTTGCCTGTACCGGAAGTAGCAGACGATGTGCGCGTGACGTCACGGGTTGTGGAGCTCCTCACATCTGAACATTGTTTACAATCATGGCCACCAGCATGGAGAGCGATTCGGACCGAGAAAGCGACGATTTCGCCATTAATTTTAGCGAGGCTGAAAGATTCATGGATGAGGAAAGTGAGAGTGAAGGACTAGAAAAAATAAAAAATAAAAATAAAAATGGCGAGGGCAGTGGGAGCGATTCAGATGTTATTAGACACATTTACTAGGATAATTCTGGAAAATCTCTTATCTGCTTATTGTGTTACTAGTGTTCTAGTGAGATTATATGGTACCTGAAAGTCGGAGGGGTGTGGCCACGGGTGTGGTGACTGCCAGTGTCTCCAATGGGAGAGGTAATTGTCCGCAGCTGCAGGAGGACGCAAGCTCCGCTCATGTCTATGGTAAGAGCCGACTCATTAGCACAATTGGAAACCATGTTCGCTTGACCGCTCTGTTCCATAGTAAAGCTTCACCTTCGGGAATGTAAACAAGGAAACACCGGCTGTGTTTGTGTTGCTAAAGGCAGCTGCAATACACCGCTTCCCACCTACATCTTTCTTCTTTGACGTCTCCATTATTAATTGAACAAATTGCAAAAGATTCAGCAACAGTGATGTCCAGAATACTGTGGAATTCTGCGATTAAAGCAAACTACTTATAGCTTGGCTCGGGCTGGAAGAACATGTCCGCTACAACCGTTGACGTCACGCGCACACGTCATCATTCCGCGACGTTTTCAACAGGATACTTCGCGGGAAATTTAAAATTCCAATTTAGTAAACTAAAAAGGCTGTATTTGCATGTGTTGCAATGTTAATATTTCATCATTGATATATAAACTATCAGACTGTGTGGTCGCTAGTAGTGGCTTTCAGTAGGACTTTAAAATCAATGTTGTGATTTATTGACCTTTTTAAAGCTACAATTATTATATAATCTCAAATATTCCACTTAAAGATGTTATTGGGTGAAAATATTGCATATTTTGAGTTTTTCTATTAAAAAAATTGTTTTCTTTGACAAAAAGAGCATTCAGCTTCATTTTTTTTTAAATGTTATATTGACAGATAGACCTAATGTTGATCTAGAGATTTAAGCCTATAATAATAATAATACTGAATAACGACACATTTTCAATATTTTTGTGACTAAAACCCTTTGGCGTCCCCAAGATCAAGTCTGAGTGGAGGCCTAAATGTATATTTTTATACATAGATTGTATTGGTTTTTGAAATTTAAAATATCAAAATTGCCCCAGCTTGCTTTGGTTTTTCAGTGTGTGGCCCTCAGTGGAAAAAGTTTGGACACCCCCGGCCTAAACAAAGAATTTGAAGGGCGAATATTTTCAATGGAGAGTCCTACTTAATGCAACACTGGACTGGGCAGCTGAAGCCTGTTGAGTGCAATCCTATTAGGCAGGAGAGACACACTAAGCACAGACTTGGTGATCCTGCTCGGCCCCTGTTGTCTTTCCTCCAACACTGCATGAGCGCTGCCAATGGAAACTTTGCTCCAACAAATGTGCCAAGACACTGTTTTACAGTTTGCAGGTGGCTCACAAGGTAGCGGTCACGCCCATGTCGGCGATGCCATGCACTTGCTGTCTGTGCTGGCGATGGCAACCCATGGTGTGTGTGCTCTGCAGCCTCACCGCCGTGCAAAGACCCGCTCAGCCCGCCAGCAATTGAGCCGGCCTCAGCATGGCAACATTCTTTGCGTTGCCACTGGAGAAGCTTTTCTCTTCGGCTCTCAAACAGGACAACCTGTAAGAATGAGGGGCCGGGGGGGCGGGGGGTCTCGAAAAGTCCTTCTCCGCTCCCTTCTAACAGGCGGCAGAGAATATATTTTCAAAGACGATCTCGATGACTTTCACTCTCCCCGACTTCTACACGCCGCCTTGTGGTTTCCAAGAAATAATTGTAATTGATGTGCATTGTTATCTGCCTTTTTTATCCTGGTGTGAAAGAGCCATTCTTCAACCGCGGGGAAGTGGGGGTGGGGGGTGGGGGGTGGGGGGGGGGGGTGTCGCTATGGAAACAAACCCCATGGAGATTTAGTGGCGTCCAAGCATGATGGCACAAAGTGTCACAGGCCTGAGCCTGCAAGTGACACTATAGAGCAGCAAACACACAAGTCATTCCATTTCTCTTCATTGACCATAAAGTTTTATTCCCAGTCCTGGTCAAAAGTCTACGTACACTTGTAAAGAACATCATGTCATGGCTGTCTTGACTTTCCAATCATTTCTTATTTTTTGTGATGTAGTGATTGGAGCACATACTTGTTGCTCACAAAAAATATTCATGAAGTTTGCTTCTTTTACGAATTTATTATGTCTCTACTGAAGATGTGAACCAACGTGCTGACGTCACATGGACAAAGATAAGACCTTCTGGAGGAAAATTCTGTGGTCAGATGAAACAAAAAAGAATCTGTTTGGCCACAATAGCCAGCAATATGTTTGGAGGAGAAAAGGTGAGGCCTTTAATCCCAGGAACACCATAACTACTGTCAAGCATGGTGGTGGTAGTATTATGCTCTGGGCCTGTTTTGCTGCCAATGGAACTGCTGCTTTAAATGGGACAATGAAAAGGGAGGATTAGGTCCAAATTCTTCAGGACAAGCTAAAGTCATCAGCCTGGAGGTTGGGTCTTGGGCGCAGTTGGGTGTTCCAACAGAACAATGACCCCAAACACATATCAAAAGTGGTCAAGGAAAGGCCAAATCAGGCTAGAATGAAGGTTTTAGAATGGCCTTCCCAAAGTCCTGAGTTAAAGGTGTGGACAATGCTGAAGAAACAAGTCCATGTCAGAAAAGCAACACATTTAGCTGAACTGCAGCAATTTTGTGGTGAAAAATTGAAGCAGAAGCTTGTGGATGGTTACCATCCATTTTTCTACCGCTTATTCCTTTTGGGGTCACGGGGGGTCGCTGGTGCCTATCTCAGCTACAATCGGGCGGAAGGCGGGGTACACCATGGACAAGTCGCCACCTCATCACAGATAGACAGACAACATTCACACACTAGGGACCATTTAGTGTTGCCAATCAACCTACCCCCAGGTGCATGTCTTTGGAGGTGGGAGGGGCCTATCCCCAGGTGCATGTCTTTGGAGGTGGGAGGGGCCTATCCCCAGGTGCATGTCTTTGGAGGTGGGAGGGGCCTATCCCCAGCTGCATGTCTTTGGAGGTGGGAGGGGCCTATCCCCAGGTGCATGTCTTTGGAGGTGGGAGGGGCCTATCCCCAGGTGCATGTCTTTGGAAGTGGGAGGGGCCTATCCCCAGGTGCATATCTTTGGAGGTGGGAGGGGCCTATCCACCAGGCGCATGTCTTTGGAGGTGGGAGGGGCCTATCCCCAGGCGCGTGTCTATGGAGGTGGGAGGGGCCTATCCCCAGGTGCATGTCCCTGGAGGTGGGAGGGGCCTATCCCCAGGTGCATGTCTTTGAAGGTGGGAGGGGCCTATCCCCAGGTGCATGTCCCTGGAGGTGGGAGGGGCCTATCCCCAGGTGCGTGTCTTTGGAGGTTGGAGGGGCCTATCCCCAGGTGCATGTCTTTGGAGGTGGGAGGAAGCCGGAGTACCCGGAGAGAACCCACACATTCACCGGGAAAACATGCAAACTCCACACAGAAAGATCCCAGGACTACTCAGGACCTTCGTATTGTGAGGCAGACACACTAACCCCTCTTCCACCGTGCTGCCCAAATGGCTACCAAAAGCTCCTTATTGCAAGTAAACTTGCCAAGGGACATGTAAGCAAATATGAACATTGCTGTATGTATACTTTTGACCCAGCAGATTTGCTCACATTTTCATAATAAATTCATAAAAGAAGCAAACTTCATGAATTTTTTTTTTGTGAGCAACAAGTATGTGCTCCAATCACTACATCACAAAAAAACAAGAGTTGTAGAAATGATTGTAAAGTCAAGGCAGCCATGACATCATGTTCTCTACAAGTGTACGTAAACTATTGACCACGACTGTACTTTCGACAAGTAACATAAGTTTGTAAGCGACGTCGAATAATTCCCTGCTCTTCCAGCAGTTAACTTCATCATTATTTGGGTGTACCTCACTTTTCATACAACTTACTTTTGGTACAAGATGAGTTTTTGGACAAAACTACTCAGTCTGTCTTTATTGAGTGCGGCCACAAAATAAGTCTCTGTCGGGCCAGAGAAAGTTGCACTTGTGTGCACTTTGATAAAGAAGTTGAGAAGCAACCTTGAATTGAAGAGAAAAAACAAACTGGTGGGCAAAGTGCAAAAGTGGCGCTCCCATCTCCTCCCTCGCCGCTCATTACCACCACTAGTCTTCAATAAAGGTCAACGTGAAGGTCAATTTAAACATTTATTTCATCATTGATATGTATTTGACATTGTTTTCTGCATCTAAAAGTATCATTCTCCATAAAAATGTGTTTTGCAGTAATACTTTTGGAATTGATTAATAGGATTTACATAATTTTTTTGAGGAAAAATTTACAGTTCCATCCATCCATCCATTTTTCTACCGCTTGTCCCTTTTAGGGTAGCGGGGGGTGCTGGAACATATCTCAGCTGCATTGGGGCGGAAGGCGGCGTACACCCTGGACAAGTGGCCATCTCATTCACACACTAGCGACCATTTAGTGTTCTCCTTTACATTTTAGAACAGATTATTAACAAAAACGAAGGTATAACATTCTTACACTTTTTTATGGGGTGGTGTACTTATGGCGAGATTTAGCTTTCACGCTCCCCCGTATCCCCGTAGCGTTAATTTACACACATGGCAAAACATGGCCAATGCTAACGCTAACAAGGGCGCGACGTTTGTTCCAAAGAAAGGAAAAGTTTTGTCAGTAGTTTGCTTTTGTGGCAACGAGTTACTGCACTTTGCAAAGTTTGTCAGCGCAACACATTTATTCCAGCATCTGACACCGAAGCGGGAAAATGTGACTCTTTACGAGGGGAAGGAGACCGCAACAACAAACAAAGTGGGTGGCATCATTGACAGCAGGTGAATATGATGATAGCAGGAAAGGAGTCGCTCAGCACACCGCCAAGATGCCTGAATGAAAAATGTTGTGTTTACTTTATCCACTCACTGAAACTATAATCCTCTCAATGTTTACCTTGATGACTTATTTGCATACAATTTATGATAATGTACCACATTTTTATTCACAGAGGTATTTTATTCAGGACAGAAGTTTTAAGTTTGCACTCCCAATGTTGGATGTTATTTGTTTGCATGCAACGTGCAATGTTGCAAGCATTTTTATTCCGGACAGGGGGAGATCTTCATTTACTTCTTTGAAAATTATTCTATAAAAAGTATACTAGTATTTATATTTAATCTAAAAAGAAGTAAGCATTAATTGGTGAAAGACCAAGTTAGAATTGGATCTATTCATGCATGGCTAACGTACTTGATTGACATAAGTGCTGTGATCGTGATGCTAATGAGAAAAATGGTACTTTTGTTTGCAGTTGATTTCCTGCAGCAAATATTAGCCTCATCTACAATTCAAGTCTGCAGTTGTTTTTATGATGTGAAGTATACATTGTCTCATTATTTAGCTGTACATGTCCTCTTCTTCAGCAATGTTTGCTAGCGATACCAAGATTCAGTATATGCTGTTGAGCCTACTTGACATTTATTCATCTATTTTATGAATACTATTAAGGATATTTTCTTGATGCTAACAAATGTAACTAAAGATACAATAAAGTGGTCATCCGTGTGGAATAAAGCACTCGGCTTTCCATTACGTTTTGAATTTATTTTTTGAAAAGCGACAATGAAAATACGGTGGATTGGACCAACAATCACAATATTTATTACTAGGACTTATCATGACGTTAGTTTATTTGCATGAGCAGGTCTTCCTAGTTATATTCAGGCGTAACAACCACAAAAGAACCAAAACTAATGCGATCTATTGTCATTTCTTTATGTTTTGTTCTGCTGTCAAACACGACTAACTGGATCGCATCACAGAAAGTTTCTCAAACAAATCAAATGTTCAAAGAGACATTTTACAAAGTGATCACTGCAGACACGAGCTGTCCGATTGTATTCCACAAGATGATGACAGTGATATTTTTAAGAGTCATTTCCTTCAACGCACTTTTGTCTTTTCCCTGACTTTATGAGCCACTTCTTTCGGGACACTATGAATGCTAGTTCCTGTCTCTGTTTGAAGGACTACAACACTCACTTCTTTTAATGCTACGTTTAAGCTGCTCGACCATCGTGTGAATTAGGCCGCCAAGAAGAAAAGTGGCTGTGCAACACTCCTATTTCCATGTTATGCTCGTGTTTATTTATATGTAATGTAAAAAGAAGGACATTATTCAAATCTTGTTAAGAGTAAGATGTCAAATAATAGAAAAACTTGTTTTGAAATATCTCTGACATTTGTATTCAATGGCTGCTTTAAAAAGTAGGGGAAAAAATTGGAGATAGTGGTGTTTTTTTAATGAAAGAATCTGATATTTTATTCCTAGGCCGTATCGCCGAGGCCTACAAAAATGTACCACAAAGCCTTTTTATCTGGATGTATGTTGACTGAAATCATCAGAAGTCCCCTTTAAGTTTCAGGTGCAACTTTACTTTCTTTCTGCAGCACCTCACTTTTAGGAGGGTGCACAAAAGCGGGGCAAAAGAAAGCAGCCCGCTCTCCTTATTCCAACACCGTGCCCAACACGCCGCCATTACCACTCCCATCGCCGAGGGGAGGCGGGGGCCATCGGTCCCTATGACGACTGGCGGGCCACATTGTTCCCTGGACTGGCCCGCATTCATCACTGACGCACACATGCTCCAATAAAACAACCCACGTTGGGCTTTGGAACCTGGCGAGCGACTATCTCTTAAAGCTTCTCACAAAGAGTTTATTTTGTGCTGTTGTTGCCTCTTTAAGGCTCTCAGGTTGCCTTCGCCCAACTTTTTATTCAGAGAAGAAAGAGCAGGCAAAGAAAAAGAAAAAACTTCCCTCTTCCTCGACAAAGAGTGACGTCACAGTTATTTTTATGCAAATTGACATTTTCTTGAGGGTCTCTCTGTCACTTTAGCATGCAAAATTCCCAAATGTGAGTATTAACCATTCCAGGACAGTATGAGAAAATCCAGCAATCAAGGAAAAAACAGAGAACTCACTGTTTTGGAGTCCAACTCATGCCGGCTTTGGGCCAAAACTTTATCCACGCCTGCCTGATCCACAAAGGTGACAAATCCGAAGCCTCTGCAGACATTAGGAGGGGGGAGGGGGGGGGGGGGTATTAATTGCAGCGAAAACTATGTCGACACGTAATGATATTTTACGAGCAGTGAGGAATCACGGAGGACAGATAAACTTTCAAGCTCACCTCGAGCGCTTAGTAACCGGATCTCGCATCACCATACACTCCTTCACCTCGCCGTACTTGCAGAAGTAATCTTTCAGACCCTCTGGGAGGCAAAGCAGGCCGCACGTTAGATAACAGCACAGAAATACTGCACTAAAGTCAACTTTAATCAATCATTAGGAGACAGTCTTGTCACTGGCCTAAAAAACACTTTTTCTAAGGGAGTTCTGAATGGGAGCATTCATTCTAAAAAAAGGCTATACCTTGCGTGGTTTGCCAGCTGAGTCCCCCTATGAACATTTTGCTGTGAAAAGAAGGAGAATATTCATATTTGCAGTGAGTTGAAGGTGTGTGTGTGTGTGTGTGTGTGCGCTCATGCAGCACAAACAAAGTTGTTGCTGAAAGTGGAGGTGCACCACCAGCACCAGCAGCAGCAGCAGCAGCAGTGAGATGAAGGCTCCCAGTGTGGAGGAGGTGGAGAATGCCGGGCTTGTTCCTCAAAACTGGGAGAGGAAAAAAGTTTTGATTTGAACTTACCAGGGGTCGTGAGGGGAGTCCGTAGTGGACAGGCTGCTCTGGCTCCCTTCCGTATCCATTCCGTGTCCCGGCCCTATGGCTGAGTGTGTGTGTGTGAGTGTGTGTGCGCGCGTGTGAGTGTGTGTGTGTGTGTGTGTGTGCTAGTGGGTGAAGAGGCGGACAGTGAGTGAGAGGTTTGGCCCAGGGTGTCAGAGAGGGGAGCTGGGCCAGACTCCACCTCTTCCTCCTCCTCCTCCTCTCTGCTGTCTCTCCTCCATCCCACCAGCAAGGGACGCAGCACCACCATCAGTCAGAGCGCCACTTCTGGGACAAACCTTTAAAAGAAAATGAAATAAAATAAGAGCATACATGATCTTCTACAATGATTTACTTCCATCTGTCTAACATGCAGAACAGGTTTTATTCAGCCCGCGGGATGAGTTTGCCAAGTATAAAAATGAACCTGAAACTTTTGAATGAAAGAAACTGCTGTTGTAAATGTGTCCACTAGATGTCACAATAGCAATTCTTTATATCTTTGTAGATCAGGGGTCAGCAACTCTTTAGCGCCTCTCTAGTGGCTCCCTGGACTTCTTTCAGAGATGTGTGAAAATGGAAAAAGATGAAGAATTTTTTTTTTTTTTTTGTAGGAGAACAAAAATGACAAAAAAACCTTCCTAATTGTTAGAAATCCCACTGTTTATAGTATACATGCTTCACTGATGAGTATTTGGAAAGCGCCGTTTTGTCCTACTAATGTCAGCGATCCTTGAACTCATCGTAGTTCTTAACTTTTTCCGATGCTGCCACAGAAAAAAGTTTTTTTTAAGTTTCATGCCACTCCTTCTTTGTCTCATTTTGTCCACCAAACGTTTTATGCTGTGCATGAATGCACAATAGTGAGCATTGTTGATTTCATTGATTTTCTGGAGTGCTAATCAGGCATATTTGCTCCATGTTCAAAAAGTGTTTTAAGTCTCGTCTTAAGACCCACTTTTATTCTTTGGCTTTTAACACTATGTGAGTTGTGTGGTCCTCTGTCCTCTGTTGTCCTCTGTGTTTTTTATACACTTTGATTTTTATTTTACTGTTTTAATTGATTTTACCCTTTAAAATAGTTTTTAATCATATTTGTTTTTATATTGTTTTATTTTTATTTATTTTTTGTTTTATTCAGTCATTGGTGGAGCATAATGTTGTTTTTAACATGGCTCTGCAGCACTTTGGACACGTTATTGTTGTTTAAATGTGCTATATAAATAAAGTGGATTGGATATTGGGTCAATCCATGACTGCAAAGTATCTCACCCTCCGAGAAGCCTCCGTTTTACTAATGTTTTCCAATGTTGCAAAATGTGTTCAATAAAAAATAAAATACAACATTTCTGTCAATGGAGATTGGCGTCAGCCTTTGATAGTAGGCTAATATAGCTAATATAGACACTTATGTCATATGTTGCCTTCATCATAACACTTATATAAGGCTTTGATTTTTTTGCGGCTCAGGAATGATTTTTTTTTGTTGTATTTTTGGTCCAATATGGCACTTTCACCATTTTGGGTTGCCGACCCCTGTTGTAGATGATGTACAAAATAAAGCACATGATGTTAGTACATCAGTCGAGGAAAATGATCAAACTACATAAATAACATCCTGTCATTTGATTTTGATATCATTTATTTGATCTTGATAGATTGAAAATGAACAGCATTGAGTTGACTGATGAACATTATCACAGCATTTATTCAGAAAATATAGATCACAACAAATATATAGCATACTATTAACCGCAACATGCAAAACCACAACAAAAATATGATTTGTACATTTTCTAAATGTGCTTGTTCTATTTTTATACAAAGAAAACAATCTGAAGTTGTCTTTATTTTTACATTATCGTGTAAAAATAAAATAAAGCACATGATGTTAGTACATCAGTGGAGCAAAATGACCAAACTACATAAATAACATCCTGTAATTTGATTTTGATATTACTTTTTTATCTTGATGGATTGAAAATGAACACCAACGAGTTGACTGATGAACTTTATCACATCATTTATTCGCAAAGTATAAATAACGACAAATAACAATTGTGGGGAGGCGCAGCAGACAGGCCGACGGCGGGGCAGGTCACGCTGCAGCCCTGCCCAAGATGGCGGCAAGGAGGCGGAGAATGCGGCTGAGCGGAGAGGCGGAGCTTGCCGGGAGCGACGCCGCCGCAATCAAATTTAGGTGCATAGATCGCGCACCGGCACACAATTGACATTTCTCCTCTGGTTGTATAAAAGGGGAGAAGGAGGAGGGATCATGGCAGAAGGAGTAAGAGAACCAGCAGCAGAACCTGATGAGCGAAAACCACCGAGAGTGAGTCAAAGACAGCGACGAAGACGCGGCTGACTGAAAGCGAGCAAGGAGCTAGCAGGAGAGGAGCAGCTGAAAAGCGATCCGACCAAACGACAAAGCTTGTGTCATTGAAAAATAAACAAGAGTCAAACCTGCAAAGCAAGATGTCCTACCTGGGTGGTCCATTGAACCCGCACGACGACAGCAAGAGACCGTGACAACAATATAATACTACATCATGTAAGTGTAAAAAAAACATTATGATTTGTACAATTTCAAAATGTGCTTGTTCTATTTTTGAACAAAGAAAACAATCTGAAGTTGTCTTTTTTTTAAGTTATGGTGCCGTGATTTTACCAGTCCGACACACTTGGGAATAGACCTGTCTCCATGTGGCCCCCCATCTAAAATAACTTGGACAGCCTGCTTTAGATTGAACATGTGTGTAAAGACAAAGTGTTTGGCAACAAAAGACTTGAAGATGTTGATTTGCTTGATGATCAGCTTGCAGACGTCACCTACAAAAGACTGGAGGCAATTGTATGTTGTGCAGTTTGTGTTTTGGAGCAAGTTCATTCCCAATCCTGTGTTTTCCTGAAGAATTTGAAGGAATTCTCAAATACACTATATTGCCAAAAGTATTTGGCCACCCATCCAAAAGATGAGAATCAGTGCAGATTTAGGCTTATTTTGAAAGGTTTAGAGGCAAATATAAAAGCAAAAATAGTTCAATTGGACGGAGTGTTTTTTTACACTCTTAAGAAAAAAAATGTTTAAGATTAAACCAATTCTCATGACCAAGAGGTTCCTGCTACCTCACTTCATTTGAAAAACTGGAGGCAGGTCATGTCTTTATGTCTGGGGGGTTCACAAACTAAGCATTAATTGGTGAAAGACCAAGTTAGAGTTGGATCTATTCATGCATGGCTAACGTACTCGATTGACATAGCAAGTGCTGTAATTGTGATGCTAATGAGAAGAAAAAGGATAAGTTTGTTTGCAGTTGATTTCCTGCTATAAATATTAGCCTCATCTCCAATTCAAGTCTGCAGTTGTTTTTATGATGTAAAGTATAGTTTGTCTCATTATTTAGCTATATATGTCCTCTTCTTCAGCAATGTTTGCTAGAAATATCAAGATTCAGTATATGCTGTTGAGCCTACTAGACATATATTCATCTATTTTATTAATACTATTAAGGATATTTTCTTGACGCTAACAAATATAACTAAAAATGCAATAATGTGGTCATCCGTGTGGAATTTAGCACTTGACTTTTCCGCACAACAAGTTAAAGTTAAAGTAGCAATGATTGTCACACACACACTAGGTGTGGTGAAATTATCCTCTGCATTTGACCCATCACCCTTGATCACCCCCTGGGAGGTGAGGGGAGCAGTGAGCAGCAGTGGTGCCGCGCCCGGGAATAATTTTTGATGATTTAACCACCAATTCCAAGCCTTGATGCTGAGTGCCAAGCAGGGAGGTCATGGCTCCCATTTTTATAGTCTTTGGTATGACTCGGCCGGGGTTTGCACTCACGACCCACCCATCTTAGGGCGGACACTCTAACCATTAGGCCACCAAGCTTTTAGTTTCTGTTAAATAAAAGCGACAGCAAAAATATGGTGGATTGGACCAACAGTCACAATATTTATTTCTAGGACTTAACATGACGTTAGTTTATTTGCACAAGCAGGTCTTCGTTGTTACATTCAGGCATAGCAACCACAAAAGAACAAAAAACTAATGCAATCTATTGTGATTTATTTATGTTTTGTTCTGCTGTCAAACACTGACAATACAACTCCATTGCATCACATAAAGTTCCTCAAACAAATCAAATGTTCAAACAAACATTTTACAAAGTGATCACTGCAGACACAAGCATCCGATTGTATTCCACATGAAGATGACAGTGATATTTTTAAAAGCGTCATTCACTTTGCTTTTTTTCCCTGACTTTATGACCATTATGAACCACTTCTTTCAGGACTCTATGAAAGCTCTTTCCTATGTCTCTGTTTGAAGGACTGCAACACCCAGGAACAGAACAGCAATACAGCATTTGCTGCTCAGACTCTACACTCACTCTCACTTGTTTTAATGCTGCGCTCAACTTGCTCGACCAGCGTGTGGATTAAGCTGCCAAGAAAAACAGATGTGACGTCATATGCCATCCATAGATGATGCTACATATGTACAATATAATAAACCATGTTTGTGCACCAGTCAAGGAAAATTATTATATAAATAACATTCAATCAATCAATCAATGTTTACTTATATAGCCCTAAATCACTAGTGTCTCAAAGGGCTGCACAAACCACTACGACATCCTCGGTAGGCCCACATAAGGGCAAGGAAAACTCACACCCAGTGGGACATTGGTGACAATAATGACCCAGTGACAATGATGACTATGAGAACATGATACTGTGAAAGATCAATCACAGCATTCTGTAATATGATTTTGATATTATTTTTGTATCTTGATAGATTGAAAATGAACCCCGATGTGTTGACTGATGAACATTATCACATCATTTATTCAGAAAATATAAATAACGACAAAGATAGAAGACGCAAAATTGAAGTGTAAAAAAAACACCAATATTATGATTTGTACATTTTCAGAATGTGCTCGTTCTATTTTTAAACAAAGAAAACAATCTGAAGTTGTCTTTATTCTTAAGTTATCGTGCCGTGATTTTACCAGTCTGGCCCACTTGGGAGTAGATTTTTCTCCATAAATGGGTTGTACTTGTATAGCGCTTTTCTACCTTCAAGGTACTCAAAGCACTTTGACACTACTTCCACATTCACACACACATTCACACACTGATGGAGGGAGCTGCCATGCAAGGCGCTAACCAGCACCCATCAGGAGCAAGGGTGAAGTGTCTTGCTCAGGACACAATGGACGTGACGAGGTTGGTACTAGGTGGGGATTGAACAAGGGACCCTGGGGTTGCAAATCGCCACTCTTCCACTGCGCCACGCCGTCCCATGTGGCCCTCCATCGAAAATTAGGTTTTGAACCCCTGAGTTTCAGTCTGAGATTTTTGTAAATACATTTTTGTAAATACATTTCAAAAAATATGTTTTTGTCGTCGGTCAGCAGCCAAGAGGAGCTTCTGATGAAGGACGAACACAGGTGCCCTCTTCTAAGACAACCAGCTTTTATTGTGAAGGAACAATGCATTAACTTCCAATCACATCCTAGTTGATCTGGACCAGCTTTACTAAATTCATTGAAAAAAAAGAAAAACATGTTACAATTACAATTAGCACTTTTATTAAGTAATGGCTTTAGAATGCGGGTATAAATACAAACTTGTGTTAGGATATCCGATTTAAAAACGATGACATATTAATGATTGAATAACTTTGCTAGTCCGTAAGTAATATTTGACCACTGCAACTGTAATGAAGGAAGTGAGCAACATGACGACTGTCGGTCCAAATGTATCTAAAGTGCTCTAAGAATTGTGTATTCAGCAGGGATTCAGAATTCACCCGCTTGTGTTTCTAAGAACTGCAAGGTTGTTCAGTTGGAGTGCACGGATCCATCTGAAAAATCGGACTTTTAAAGGTTTTGGTGAGTCCCCAGTTTTGAACGCAAGCAGCTGATGAATTGTGGGGGATTGGGTGCTGCGCTCATTAAGCGCTGGGCCTGAAGTATGCAATCCGTGCCAAAGCCAGCTCGGGCTAATCTTCTCAACGCGGCTTCAACATGTGACCTGCTACCCAGCGCTAAGACCAATCAGTGGACTAAGTACGCTAATTCGCCCAAAAACAATGGCAGCTTTGACCACAGTGCTCGCTGGAAGGTGCCAACTAACTCCATATACTTTTAGTTTGCATACACAGTGGGGCACGTTTATGTTGACACTGGCGGCCTTGAATGGACATAAGTGCTTGTTGACATTTCCAGACTTTCACCAGACACATACGGAGAATGGGCTCTATTGTTATTTTGATTTTTATCCACCATAGTGCATGTTTTAAATCAGGATTCCGAAAAATAGCATTATTGTCTTATGTTAGGGCAGTGTTTTTCAACCACTGTACCGCGGGCGTGAGATACAGTCTGGTGTGCCGTGCGAGATTGTCTAAGTTCACCTATTTGGGGTAAAAAATATTTTTTGCAAAGCAGTAATTCTAGTCTGCAAATGATGTGTTGTTGCTGAGTGTCGGTGCTGTCTAGAGCTCGGCAGACTAACCGTGTAATACTCTTCCATATCAGTAGGTGGCAGCCGCTAGCCAATTGCTCTGTAGATGTCGGAAACAGCGGGAAGCAGAGTGCAGGTAAAAAGGTGTCTAATGCTTAAACCAAATATAAACAAAAGGTGAGTGTCCTCAAAAGGATTTGAAGCTTAGGGAAGGCTATGCAGAACAAAACTAAAACTGAACTGGCTACAAAGTAAAGAAAAGAAGGATGCTGGACGACAGCAAAGACTTACTGTGGAGCAAAGACAGCGTCCACAAAGTAAAACCGGACATGACATGACAATCAACAACGTCCCGACAAAGAAGGATAAAAATAACTGAAATATTCTTGATTGCTAAAACAAAGTCGATGCGGGAAATATCGCTCAAAGGAAGACATGAAACTGCTACAGGAAAATACAAAAAAAAGAGAAATAGCCACAAAATAGGAGCGCAAGACAAGAAGTAAAAGACTACACACAGGAAAAGAGCAAACAAGTGCAAATAAGTCAGGGTGTGATGTGACAGGTGGTGACAGTACACCTACTTTGAGACAAGAGCTATAGTCATGCATGCTTGCTTATGCTTTAAAGTCATATCCAACAATTGTGACAACAACTGAGTTTCATTTTTTAATTATTTCTGCTGGTGGTGTGCCTCCGCATTTTTTCAACGCAAAAAATGTGCCTTGCCTCAAAAAAGGTTAGAAAACACTGTGTTAGGGTACATGAAACATATGTTTGTTATTGCAAGTTTGTCCTTAAATAAAATGTTGAACATACTAGACAACTTGTCTTTTAGTAGTAAGTAAACAAACAAAGACTCCTAATTAGTCTGCTGACGTATGCAGAAACATCCATCCATCCATTCATTTTCTACCGCTTGTCCCCTTACGAGTCGCAGGGGGCCCTGGAGCCTATCTCAGCAGCAGTAACATATAGTGTCATTTTCCATTCTATTATTGTAATAAAAATGACTGAGGACAAGTGGTAGAAAATGAATTATTAATCTACTTGTGCATTTACTGGTAATATCTGCTTACTTTCTCTTTTTTACATGTTCTATCTACACTTCTGTTCTAATGTAATAATCACTTATTCTTCCCTTCTTTGATACCACACATTAGTTTTGGATGATACCACACATTTGGATATCAATCCGATACCAAGTGGTTACAGGATCATACATTGGTCATATTCAAAGTCCTCATGTGTCCAGGGACATATTTACTGACTTTATAAACATAATAAACATTTTTTTTAAAAAACAAAAGAATATGCCAAAAAATATTGACGAAATTATAGTAGTATTGACTAGATACACTAATGTACTTGGTATCATTACAGTGGATGTCAGGTGTAGATCCACCAATGGGGTTTGTTTACATTGTGATGCCGGTGAGCTACGGTGTTTAGCTATTCCTCGTCCTGCAGTGATAATGATACTTGTAAGAAACATATTTTATTTGTCGCCATGGAGACAAGGTTTAGTGATTTAGAAGTAGCTAAAACACTGATGACGGGGGCTGGATTTTAACTGCTAGCTAGCTAGACACGTCTTAACCCTTGTGTTGTCCTCGGGTCATTTTGACCCACCACTGTGTTAAAAAGCAGAAAAAAATCCCCAAAACAATATTTTTTTTAACTTGAAATTTCATGACTTCTCCTAGCTTGGCACCAACTGTAGAAAAAGTTCAATGTTTCTTTAATTCACATTTCCATGTAAGCTGTACAAAAAAATTTACAAAGGTGGTCTTCGGGTCAAAATGACCCGTGAGTCACAAAGAGTTGAAATCAAAGTCACAGAGTTATTTATACATCACAGAATGTTACAACGTTTAAGTAGTTTTAGTCCATCAGTAGCAGAGCTTATTTTCTGTGGATTTCAAGAGAATATCAAGGTGCTGCAGATTACCATGAATTGATTAACGTGGACCCCGACTTAAATTAGTTGAAAAACTTATTGGGGTGTTACCATTTAGTGGTCAATTGTACGGAATATGTACTGAACTGCGCAATCTACTAATAAAAGTATCAATCAATCAATCAAAACAGGGCCCTGATTTCTCTCTCTGCTGAAGCCATGAGTGTGCGCTATACCGATGAAGAGGCTCTAGAACTGATTATTTCAGACGTCCAGCAAGACAACTCTTGATTCAAAAGAGGAAGTGGAGGATGTATCAGAAGAAAAAGATGGGGAGGAATACAACCCAGAGCATGATGAATCATCTTCAGAAGAAGAAGAAAACCCTCAAGCTGAAAGAGACTTTCCTATAACATAGTCCTAATAATAATAATAATAATAATGGATTAGATTCATATCACGCTTTTCTATTGTTAGACACTCAAAGCGCTCACAGAGAAGATGGAACCCATCATTCATTCACACCTGGTGGTGGTGGTAAGCTACATCAGTAGCCACAGCTGCCCTGGGGTAGACTGACGGAAGCGTGGCTGCCAGTTTGCACCTACGGCCCCTCCGACCACCACAAATCATTCATTCATCATTCATTCACCAGTGTGAGCGGCACCGGGGGCGAAGGGTGAAGTGTCCTGCCCAAGGACACAACGGCAGCGATTTGGATGTCAATAGGTGGGAAGCGAACCTGCAACCCTCAGGTTTCTGGCACGGCCACTCTACCCACTACGCCATGCCTCAACAGCATATGACCAACATGGCAGGCATGCAGAACAAAACATCATAAAGATGACCCCAGGACCCACAAGGTATGCCGTTTCTCATGCCCAGAGAAGAACCAGGGGATGCGAGTTGTGCTTGATGGGACTGAGGTGTCACAATCTGACATGCGACAATGTCTTCACATCTTATAAACTCCAACAGCAGCTCCTGAAGAGGAAGATCACCATGCTTGGTACAGTTTGAAAGGAAGAGCCTGAGCTCCCACCTGCACTCCTTGCGTCAAAGGAGAGAGAGGTTTGCTCATCAAAGTTGCTTTCACGCCCTCTACCACTCTAGTTTCTGACCTCCCAAAGAAAAACAAGAATGTAGTTCTTCTGAGCACACTGCACACAGATGGTGACGTTAGCGATGGTGAGGACAGGAAGCCAGTCATCAACCTAGACTACAACCGCAACAAGGGAGATGTGGACAACCTACATAAGGTGATTGGAACACACACCTGCAGGATGACTGCCCTGGTCATCTTCCACAACATCATGGATGTTTCTTCCTACAATGCCTTTGTGATTTATAGAGAGATCAACCCGACCTGGATGTCTTGTAAGCAGAACAAGAGGAGGGTGATCCTGGTGCAGCCGTAATTCCACTCATTGAAAGAAGGAAGCATGTCCCCCAAACAGAAGCCTCAGCAGCAGTTGCCAAAGCTACTCTGATCAACCTGAGGATCCAGCTACCACAGCCACTTCCCCAGCTAGAAGTAAGAAGAGATGTCAGTCCTGCCCTCAAAAGGACTGTAAAACAAACACAAATGTATCTGCAAAGGCTGCAGACTTGCATACTGCCCAACATGTGCCAACTAGGGTGAGTTAATTAGTTCATTAGTTTAATGGGTCTGGTTATTTTTCATAATTTTGTATTGTACCTTGTTTTCAATTGTTTACTGGAGAAAGAAAAGAAAGAAACTGAGTCATTGGGATGAATAAAAAGGCATTCCAAACGCACATTTTTTTTTCTTTTCTTAAGCTATAGAAATAAAGTAAAGAGGGAAAACTCAGTTATTCACACATTTTATGGTGAATGACAAGTTGTTTCTTCAAGCAAGATGAAATTTGGTGATTGAATTTTATTAAGCTGCTTATATTAGGGCAGGCGTCGGGAACCTTTTTGGCTGAGTGAGCCATACAAGCCAAATATTTTTATAAGTATTTCCGTGAGAGCCATATCATTTTTTTAACACTGAGTACAACTATATACATGCATTTTTAAGAAAGACCAACATTTTTAGAGTATAATAAGTCTCTTATTCTTTTTAATAACATTGTTATTCTGAGGCTAACTAAAAATGAATAAAATACTTCTTACCATTAATGCGACTTCTTGAACAGGTGCGGTAGCAACCGGATGGATGGATGAAAACGCATGAGAATGTTTTATATTTCGAACATAATTTTGACACTGTATTTACCAGCGGAATTATTCATTACTTATCGTGTTAAGCAATGTCAGCTAAGATTTATCTGAGAGCCACTTGCAGTCATCAAAAGAGCCACATCTGGCTCTAGAGCCATAGGTTCCCTACCCCTGTATTAGGGCTTTAGTGAAGACGGGTCATTTTGACCCGGAGGACACGGGGTGTAAACAGGAAATGAGGACAACACAAGGGTTAAAGCAGCTGTTCCTGAGAGTGTTTCAGTGTTATAACTTCACCTTTTCTTCATTTTGAAGCAAAAATGCTTTCATTCTCCCTTTTCTGTCTACACACTGTCAGCTTGTAAGTACTCTGTGATCGTGCGCTGCCCAACATGCTCCTCTGCTCCTAAAGCAGCAATGACACGACGTGACAATGACGACGGGGGCTTGGAGGGGATGGGTGAATTTTTTTTCAAGAGGCGGTATAGTACCGAATATGCACTATACTAATACCGGTATACCGTGCAACCCTACTGTACACAATGGTCAAGGCTCTAATATTGTATCGCATGGGTAAAACATTAGGGACGCCCCTATTCATTTGACCGCAGAGTTGGCAACCCTAGTGGACATAGACGAGGCTGTCAACATAAGCGGGTTCCACTGCAGTGAAAAGTGAGCTGCATGGCTCATGTGTTCATCATTTCAGCCATAAAGTTATGGTTAAAGAAGTGCAAGCAGATGATTTGTTTTATGACAACGCTAACGTGCCTGCCCTTCACAGCAGATGAAGCTGGGGAAGTGGGACAGGGGCTATTTGGACAGGAATGGAGGGGTGTGTTTAATTTCTGCATGCATGATCAATGGGGTTGAATGGTGGCGGTGTGTGTGTGTGTGTGTGTGTGTGTGTGTGTGTGAGGGGGAGGGGGGGGGGCTACACAGAAGAAATCTCACTAGGGAGTTATGGAGAGTGTGGGTTGTATCTCATTACCAATCAGGACTGCCATGCCAGCTTCTATGTGAGCTCCATGTGGCCCACTTGGATAAACCCAAGCATGAGCTTTGTGGAGCACAATGGAAACAACACTTTTGCCTTTTTCTGACATCCATTTGACTTTTTAAAACATTATAAGGACTCCATTCTTTAACATGTCAATAAACTTCTCAATCAATCAATGAGTGCTGCAGCATTTGTCACAGCACACACACACATGCACATACACACACACACACGCACGGACACACACAACACACACACTGTAGTGAGGAGTTTCCTGTGCAAAGCAACAATGGGACTTAATCACAGGTCAGCGGCATGTGTGTGAGAGATGGAGGCAGCTCTGTTACAGTCCAAATACAGTATAATGCCATCTTCCCAAGGGTGGGGTGGCGTAACAGGAGCTCCGCACAAAAAAAAGGTGCTGATAGACTGAACCTGAGAACGCTATAAGGTGATCCAGGCAAAGAAAGTGAAGAAAGAAGAAGAGAGATTTGTGAACTCTGAAAGGTTTTCTCCCTTTCCCCTCCTTTGGCAGACTGACAGGGTCAACCATGGAGTAATCTAGTGTGTGTGTGACAATCATTGGTACTTTTAACTTTAACTTTAATCACATTTTGCTTGAACCAAGAATGTCAACAACAAAAGGAAAGTTAGTTTGAAACTTTGCTTAGGATTTTATGTCAAATAGAACACCTTTAAAATAACTGTGTTTACGCAATAACAAAACAGCTAAAGACTGAGTTTGAATTAACATTGACGTATGTATAATTGAAGTGTACATAAAAGGTAACCCTTTCAAATGCAAAAAACTTGTATTTTTCTCTAGAATGTTTCGTACCATTATAAGTGGAAGGTAAAGAATTTTTATTTTTAATAGGTAAATGTAAAAATGAAATGGATCAATATGTATATAAATATATACATAGGTGTACATAAAAATGTATACATTCATGTGTGTGTATATATATACACATATTATATATACTTGCATATATATACATACATATATATACATACACATAAATACATGCATAGACATATACGATGTATATATAGTGTATATATATACACATATATTTATAATGTATATATATATATAGTGTGTAGGTATACATATAATTATATATACACACACGTATATATACATACATATGTATACATACATACATATGTACACATATATATAAATATATATATACGTACACACATATATACATATATACACATGTATGTGTGTATATATATATATGTATATATATACACACACACCCATATACACAGACAAATATATATATACATGCATATGTACACATATATATACGCATACATATTCTTTACACACGTGTGTATATATGTATGCATGTGTATATATACGTGTGTGTAAATATATATATAAATATATACACACACATATATATACATATATATATACATATATATATATACACATATATATATATATACACACATATATATACGCATACATATTCTTTACACACGTGTGTATATATGTATGCATGTGTATATATACGTGTGTGTAAATATATATATAAATATATACACACACATATATATATACATACACATATATATACATACATATATACATATATATATATACACATATATATATATACACACATATATATATATATACACACACATATATAGATATATACACACACATATATATATATATACACACACATATATATATATATCAATATATATACACACACATATATATATATATATGTATATATATATATATATATATATATATATGTATACACACACACATATATACATGTGTGAATGTATATAGTCGTGGTCAAAAGTGTACATACCCTTGTAAAGAACAATGTCATGGCTGTCTTGCGTTTCCAATTACTTCTACAACTCTTAATATATATTTTTTTTATAATATAATAAAAATATTCTGCAAAATGCAACATTTACCGCCAGTTTGTGACATAGATTGGTGAAGTTCGCCCTCTCGTGGCGAAAAGAAGATGTCAAGTCTGCGGAGTTTAAAGGCAACTGTGGTGTGTTGCAACAAACTTTGTTTTGAAAATCACAACAGGACTTAATTCCGGTTTGAATGTTGATATTGGACAAAAGGAGACAATAAGAAGTGTTTTTGCCGAATCGATGTATTAATACATGAAGGGACTCTTCACTTGGTCCACATTGAGACCTTTTCTACAGACTGCTCTCTCTTTGTTTTTTTGTAAACTAATTGTTTGTTAAACTGCACTTTGGTCCCAGTTGGGGACTGAGGGAGAGGGGACAAAGTTCAAGGCGGGGGGGAGGAGGGCATGAAGAGGAAGAAGGTTAAAAAAAAAAAAAGAAAAGAAAATTGACCTTTGAGTGCTAAACAGCAGGTGGAGAGCTAAAAACCAGGCAGCTCAGGACTCTTCGTGAGCAACGTCAGGAAAAATGAAAGTGTCATTGTTTTGGACAAACATGGCCCATCTGGCTCGGCTTTGAGCGCAAACACACACATGAGAGTTTGTTTGCAAAGCGGCGAGAAGGTAAGGCGTCAGAGTAATGGAGGGCGAAGAGAAGGCGAGGCAGAGCCGCCTAACGGCCCTTCAGGAGCAGCTGGTCTGGGCCCTGCTCGAGTCGGGCCTGTCGAGGGAGGTCCTGATCCACGCCGTGGGCGAGCTGGAGCGTGACAGGGCCAACGGCAACGACAAAGGAGAGAGGGGCGACGGGGAGAGCTCCGAGGAGGGAGAGATGGATTACCCGCCACAGATATTCCGAGATTTGGACAAGCTTCCGCCAGAGGAGGCGTCCAAACTGAGAGCTGAAGTGGAGCGGCTCCTGCAGTAAGTAGATTCCGTGCACGGAAGGGTCCATCAAGAATTATCTTTAAAAATGTGTTTATTCCTCCTCCTCCTCCTCCTCTTCTTCTTCTTTTTTACCTGCACTGCAAGAAGCTGAGGTGAAAGATGAGAACATCCTATTTGCACACTTCCCCTCCCTCCGTCTGCATCACGCTTGCGTCTGAGGCCAATTTAAAGAGGGTTCCTCCTTTGCTGGTTACTAATTACCCACCTCCATCATTATTCTCTGCTCATTTCTTAATAAATAAGCTCCATGCACAAGTAGGTGAAGATTAATAGAGAAGGGCCGGTCCTGAGAGTCAATGTTTGCATGAGTGAGCTATCTCTACACTCCTTTTAAACAACTGCATCCATTTCAAATACTGTATTTTTCCCCTTATAATTGAAAATGAAAAATGCACAGAATTGATCTACAAAACATGTTTGATTTCTGAAATTAAGAATGTCCGTTTTTTCACCTATTGCAGTCAAAAACTAAAGTTTTTCTACAAACGTTATGAATGTTCTATCAACAGCGGACTTTGCACCTGTGTGCTGTCTCTTATCTCGCTGTGTCAATAATCCTCTCCAAACGTCTGGCATCTGTTGAGATTTTTAAACCATTTGGTCTTTAACTTCAGATATCATGCTGCTGATGAGAAGCAGCTAATACAAAACCCAAAATCAGTCAAAAAGCAAACTTTTCAAACCAACACTTCTGAATTAAATGTATCAGTGACAAAGTGTAATTGTATCCCCAAAGCAATTCAGTCAGAGTAGAAGAAGGAAACACCTGCAGTGCACGACCACCAAGTTGATGACCAGTGTAGCGTTTGGACCAAATGTTCCTCCGAGGGAATTTAAATTGCTGGTCAATTCCAAGTTCTTTTGATGACGCATAAGCTGATTTTAAATGATAACCCAGAACAGAATAGGTATTTTGCAATTTATTCCAAAGCTTTGGAGAGACCAACCTAAAAAACAACACCTTCAATTCGCATCGCCTAAGTTGATCTGAAAACCCCCGTAAGTCTTGTCTTTTTCCATATGCCCCACCCCCCTTCAGAGGGAATCCCCATATCTGTTCCTCTCCCGGACAGGGAGAGATAAGAAGGGTGTTATGGCTAGTCTTCTCATTCCTACAGCATCAAGGTTAACACATGCACACCACTTAGCAGCCAACCATAAAGAGCACAAATGGAAAAACACTGACTGTTTTCAAATATGACTATGGAAAATAAGAAATAACTCCTGAATATGGATATATGTAGATATCTATCTCCGACACCAGCAACTCAAGTGATCCATCGATGGCCATCGATGACCCTTGTTTTAAATCATTAAACGTCTGTGGAAAGAGATGACGCATGCATTCTGGAGACGGCGAGAGCAGTTTGCTCTTGAGTGGTGGGCCAAAATACGACGCTGACAGGTGCACTTATAGGAAGTGCGTGAGTTCATTAAATATTAGGTTTGGAGACAAATCTTTTGGTTTATCTATTTACATTTTTTTTTAAGTTTTGTTGAACCAAAATTCCCCAGCAAAGTCTGATTTCCAGGCATTAATTTTCATCAATTTTCACTTTTGTCAAATTGTCATATTTCATGAAATTATTGTGGGTTTTTCCTTAATTGGCCTGGTGATGCCAGCACATTCAACGATGAATGTACATGCAAAGATGACTGTGCATTTCCTATGTGTCTGCATTAAATAGAGAGGACCCCTGGCATGTTGCAAAAATGGTGAAAAGCTACATGCAGCAGCACAATCTGCCTCAGAGAGAAGTGGTGGAGTCTACAGGACTCAACCAGTCGCACCTCTCTCAGCATCTCAACAAAGGCACGCCCATGAAGAACCAGAAGAGAGCCGCACTTTACAGTTGGTATGTCAAGAAGCAGTGTGAAATCAGCCAACGTGAGTACATAGCCGCAAAGACCGCGTTCACAAGGTTGCGTAAGAGTGTAAGTGTAAGAGGATCTTACCTTTACCTGCTAGAGTTCACCAATGCCAAACATGGCTTCATGTCTGTGGAGGAGCCAGGCGAAGACACCAGGAAGGGTCGGAGGAACAGGTTCAAATGGGGACCAGCATCCCTGCAGATCCTTTTCCATGCGTACGAACGACAGAAGAACCCCAGCAAGGAGGAGAGGGAAGGCTTGGTGGAGGAGTGTAACAGGTCTGACACGCAAAGTACAACAGCATTTATCACATCCAACATCACATAGTACACGCAAGCGTGGAGGCTTCATTGGGTACACTAGAAAAAGCCATTAATCAAATGTTGGTTCTGGGGTCACATAAACCCAAATTAGATTTCAAGTGGGCCGGACAAGTACATTCACAATCATTACTGTACCCATAAATGACAAAATGTCCACGTTACCTTTGTCATCATGCAAATTAATACATTAGAAAGTCTTCATAACAAACAACCTCAGATTTCTTTCGTGTCTTTAATTTAACTTTAATTCAGAAGTATTTCGAATTAAAACAATCAAATTAATTCTGTCTTCTTTCAGTTGTGCACTGCAAAAAAAGAAGTCAGTAAAAATCCCGTGGCCAGAATTGGAGTGCAAAAATAAAAGAAGTATCGATCTGTAAAAACAACAACCATAGATTTTATTGGGAATTGTGCTTTTTACAACATTTTTATTTTGCATTCATGTCTTTTTTATGCATTCTAAATAGTAAATGAACGCTAACAAGAGGTGGCTAACAGTGCAAGTAATGGGGATTCAATATATTCCGGCTATAAAATCGCCCTAAAAAAATGTTAATTGTTTTATAGACACACTTTGGGCATATATTGTATCAACAAGCACATTCATTTTGACATTTAATACATACATATTTTGGCCGTTTTAAGCATTACGACAGCCCATTGATTTCACAGAGCACATCACAACATTTGCTATTTCCTTAAACAACAACTACCACTAATCATGGCAGACTTTTCAGCAAGTCAACGACAACTACTTCGGGACAAATGATGATCCAGAATCTTATCTTTTTCAGCCTAAATATGCAGAAGATGAGTCACATCTTTTGTAAACTGGGTGATAAGCCTTAGCAGTATTCACAAGTGCTAAACAAGAAATACAAACTCCGAACATAACAAAACAATCACTTACCGTAAAATGTCTGCTCTCAGTGGGATGTTTTTATCTTTCAGCACGAGACTTGTGTTGCTTGTTTAGATGATGAATTAATTATAATGCTCACAAAAAATAGGGTGGAAGATAACAAGCATATTGTCGCATTTTCCTTGGAATGTCTTCAGGTCCAAATTGAATTTTAGAGTTTACCAACTTCCTGGTGTACGGCCACAACCTTGTGCTATACAAGTGTGAGGCATGATTTATAATCTAGTGCCAACTTTAACCAACTCAGAAGCAAATTTGACAGTGTATTTGTCAGCGTTGTGGCACATTTTGCAAAAAGCGTTAGTTTTATCAAGATGCCCCAAAAATCCAAAGAGTGAAGGTGAATGTGTATCGAAACAGCGATAATTGCCTTGTTGTTGTTATGTTTAAGGGCGGACCCACAATTCCTGCCGTATTGACTACATGGAAACTGCACAATCTGTTATATTTTCTGTTAAAATATCAACATTGAATTTAATCAATACAAGATCCGATGCACCTTGTATTTTCTCCCTAAATCTCAGCGCTTCAAAGCTGCTCCACCCACGCATTTGTAATCTCATGTCTATGGTACGATGAAAAACAGTTGTCAGTTCATCTTCACATCCCTAATAATAATAATAATAATAATAATAATAATACTAATAACCAATATTTTGGTTCCAATGTGTCTGACACTGTGAGTAATAATTTTAGCTACAAAATGCTCAAGTTTTAGAGCAGGGACATTTTTAAAATAAAAGCTATTTTGCTCTCCCTTCTTCTAAACCAAAAAGTCTGTAGTCCCAAAACAACACAGCTTGTAAATGTATAATGTGTTTTTAAATTTTAGAGGCAAATTCATCTTTCCATGCAGAATTATATTATTTTCTGCTGGGTATGGTTGTTTTTGCAATGTACTGGACATGGGATTTAGGACTCTTAGAAGGCAAATCTTGACGAACAGTTTCTTTCAAAGAGCTGTTGAAAAGACCGTCTCCTTGCTACATTTGTTTTCATCCAGGAAACAATCACTGGCAGGAGTTACAAAATAAGATTTGGATTAGAATAATTCAAATCTATATAGTTTACCAATATGTTCTCTGTGTTGTAAAAAAAAAAAGAAGAAATCTTGATATTTCACAGTACAAAAGTAGCAAGCGTGGTGTGGCGAGGGACAACTGGAACCAGAAAAGTGAATGAATTAATTCCGAATAATTGCTTTAGCTCGTGCAGTGAGGTGACATGCACAGGCCTGGGAAATTTGGATACGAAATGGCTCACCAAAAGACAGCTTGAAACTGCGAAATGGCTCTCAGGGATTATGTAAAAGAGTTGTTCAAAAGACTTGACTCGTTTGCAAACGTCACATAAAAAGTTAAAGTACCAATGATTGTCACACACACACTAGGTGTGGGGAAATTTGTCCTCTGCATTTGACCCATCCCCTTGATCACCACCTGGGGGTAAGGGGAGCAGTGGACAGCAGCGGTGCCGCGCCCGGGAATCATTTTTAGTGATTTAACCCCCAATTCCAAGCATTGATGCTGAGTGCCAAGCAGGGAGGTAATGGCTCCCATTTTTATAGTCTTTGGTATGACTTGGCTGGGGTTTTAACTCACAATCTATATTTACTAGGTATGGGTCGATGGATTGGCAACCGATCAGTATTAGCCATATTTCGTGAAAAAGTATGTGATTGCCATTGCTGATTAATGCCGATCACAAATGCTGATCCCCTTTGGCTGAAACTATTTATGCCGCTCCTCTAAAATAAAGAAGTAGCATCGTTGCTGGAGGATTAGGTTGAACATATACAGTAGAAGTAAAGTGAAACATTTACAGTTGATACATGTGATTGGTATCAATATTGGTCGAGCTCACTCATGGATGATCAATATGGAACTTGGGAGCATAAATCAATCATCGGAACTTCCCTGCGCTCCCCAATCAACTGTGTTCATGGTTAGTTTACCAGGGGGATTACACACAAGAAGTCGGTGAAATACCAACCAGGACTCGGTCTGTACTCATTCAGACAGTCACCAACTATGGGGCTCTTTTCAAGACCAAACATTTCCCCCGACTAAAAAGACAATCACTGTGCTTCTTCCTTTCCCAGGGCAGAGTGTCTGCAGAGGGGAGTGTCCCCCTCCCAGCTTGCAGGCCTGGGCTCCAACCTGGTCACTGAAGTTAGGGTCTACAACTGGTTTGCCAACCGCCGAAAAGAGGAAGCCTTCCGACACAAGCTGGCTCTCGACACACCTTTCACCGGCCAATCTGTTTCTTCGTCCAACCCCAACCTTCCTTCAAGTCCAGAGCTCAGTAATAATTTTAAAACATTTACCTTCACCCCTAGGGGGACTGCTTAATTTAATAGACACAAAGTAGCTAATTAGAACGTTTTGAAAATGCATGATTATATTGTGTAATGACTATACAGTTAAACATTGAAATTACATTGGTAGTCAAGCGGGACTTTTTGCCCAATGCTTCTACTTGGTTAAAACGTTTGGAATCTGGCCTTACTAATAATATAGCATTGCATCATCATTAATTATACATAATTAGGCCTGATCTTTACACCAGTACCTCAGTGCTTTAACATTTACTGTATGGACGATAACTCATGTTATGCAAATATTTCAAAATAAAAACACAGATATATTTAGATCAAATGGGAAAATAGTTCTGGATTAGGACATTAGTGCAAAAAAGTACAAAAAAAATCTATAACCAAAATATTTTTATACACTGAACTCCCCAAGGACTATCTGGTCCTTTGGCTAAGCCATTAGGCAAAAAATTTCCCACAGTGTGTTGTGGATATATGAAAGTAAAGATTTGGCCAAAGTTACAGCCAAAAGCAGAGTTTATATGTTCCACAAAGGACAAAAAGTCCACAAAGAAGGGTTAAAAGGAGGAATAAAAGCAGTAACAAAAAGGAATCGTTTTCAGAGGAATCTGTTAGATCTCAAATGGACTGTTTGGTTTTTCTTTGAATATGTTTTGCCTCTCAGCAACATAGGGTTCATCAATCCATGCTCATAGATTTGTCAGTTCTAGTCTTAGACTTAGATTGGTCTGATCTAGTTAGAGAAATGTATTTTAAGACAAACCAAACGATCCAATTGCGATCAATTGAATGTCCTGAGAATACAATGACCTGGATGAAGGAGAACATCCGTAGACAAAACTAATTGTATCTTTAGTGGCTTTGGTAAACTACAGCACAGTTCTCTCTATGTCAACTTCTGCTATTCCCCAGGTGTCAAATACAGCCATCAAATCCCATGTGACACCTTGAATTCAGTCAGAGGTACTGGAGGTGAAAGTGTTGGCCGCCTTGGAGTGAGTCCTGTCCAACTGGAGCCTAGCCACACACTCCTTGAGAGCCACCAACCCAAACTGGTAAGGGCATAATGTTACTTCAAACTCAAAAACAATCTGCAAACTGGGTGCCATCATGACCAAGTTGTCATCTGGGTTTAGGAATCTAGTGGAGGACCACTGCCCCCTGTGAGCACTCTGACCTCACTGCACAATATGTCCTCCTCCTCTGCATCATCACAAGGCCTCATCATGGCCTCTTTGCCCAGCGTCATGAGTTTAGGAGAATCCTCCCTTCTCATTGGTAATCTCAACATGACTGTCAAACTGGAGCATGGTGCTACGAATAACACCATGTTGGATTATCAGGTCTGGCCTCAGCACAACCTCAAACCGTACCAGTCATCAACAACATGGGAGGCGGGTTCACCACACTGCAGCCAATCTCCTTCCAACAGCAGCTTCATGCCCCTGGCCAGCAGCTAATGCCGCAGCAGCTCCAGAGTCACATGGGTGCCGGTTCTTATTTGCTACCAAGTCACAGTAAGAGCGCAGCATTAAGCACTGGTTTAAGTTTTGTGGTGACTGAAACTTCATGTGCCGGCTCTTCCTTAGTGTATAACAAGATGGATTCGCTTCAGTACCCTTCATCAAGTCTGCTGTCTCAGGCCATGGTCATTACGGACAGCCTGGGGACATTGACTAGCCTCACATCCGTCAGACAGGTGAGGCGCTCAAAAAAACTAAATCATCACAAAGAAGGATCATATTGTGCAGGAATTTCTCAAATAGCTTTTTTTTTCAGATTCTATCTACAGATCCTGAGGAACAGACAGACCCTTCATTGCAGGACAATTCTTTGCACCTGCAGCCCCAAACACCTGTACCAGGTAGGTCTGATTGCTGTTGTAGCAGAGGTGGATTCTCTCAAATTGCTTCAAAAAGTGACTCTTCCGCTCGTACTAGGCCACGAGACGAAGCTGATGTGGGTGGTTACAACCTGAAGACAGTTAAATGCAATATAAAAACAACTGAGCCCTGAGTGCTGTAACTGTTCATATAGCAGATCACCTGTGAGTGGTGTAGTCCACCTTTCGCCACAACTTAACTGGGATAGGCTGCAGGAATGCGTTGGAAATAAATAAACAGAAGACAATAAACAATTTCTCGCAACCAATCTTTTCTTTTTTGACAAGCAAGGAGGCCCTCATTCTTGGCGGGCGTCAAAAGACTAGTTTAGGTTTGCTAGGTAATCTTTGAACTTTAAGAGCTTAACGTTGTATCTTTTTAGAGAGAAAATAAACAAAGCTTGAGTAAAGAAATTAAACAAACTAAATACACTTTGGAAAATCAGGGTGTTCTGTCTATCCATGTTGGACTTGCTATAAGATGGCGACTTTTCCAGGATGTACTCTGCCTTCCACTCGAGTGCAACAGAGAGAGGCTCAAGCAGGATAAAGAGAACAAAAATAATTGCTTCTTACATTTAAAACTATCCATCCATCCATCCATCCATTTTCTACCGCTTGTCCTTTTGGGGTCGCTGGTGCTTATCTCAGCTACAATCGGGTGGAAGGCGGGGTACACCCTGGACAAGTCGCCACCTCATCTCAGGGCCAACACAGATAGACAACATTCAGACTCAAATTCCCACACTAGGGACCATTTAGTGTTGCCAATCAACCTATCCCCAGGTGCATGTCTTTGGAGGTGGGAGGGGCCTATCCCCAGGTGCATGTTTTCGGAGGTGGGAGGAAGCCGGAGTACCCGGAGGGAACCCACACAGTCACAGGGAGAACATACAAACTCCGCACAGAAAGATCCCCAGCCCGGGATTGAACCGAGGACTAATCAGGACCTTCGTATTGTGAGGCAGATGCACTAACCCCTCTTCTACCGGGCTGCCCCATTTAAAACTGATACAATTTATAATAATATTGTGGAACTACAAAAAGCACCAATTTCATTCAAACCAAAATAATATTCCCTGCCTGGAAATGCTCCAGAGTTATTCAAGGAGAGGGTAAGGAGTTATAGTTTTAAATGCTAAATTAGATCTCAAAATATGGAATCTGCGCACAACACTTACTGTACAGTATTGTTATTTTCCGTTTAAAATTTTTTTTCTTTTGTTTTTAACATGTCTGAAATAAATACGGACTATGTTCAATGTAGAATACAGTCGTTCTGAAAAACAAAACCATACATGTCTTTGCTTCTCACCAGCATCGAGCCAGAGCCCAGAGATATATCCTGCCTCCCAACCAGAGAGCCACCAGTCGCACCTCCTGTCGCCTTCACCAGCAGACATTAACTCCTACATTCCAACACAAATGGTCTCCACTGCACAGTAGGAGAGTTCCAGCAGCCCTTGACCCCACCTTTCTGGTGGCCTCTGACTTCACTTCAGCAAGTTCTGATGAGGCCACAAGAAGATAAAAAGTTTATAAGTGGACACAGATATTACATGAACAAGGATCACCGTTGGAAATTATTTGTTTTTTTTATACAAACAGAAAATGAATGAAAGAAATTACATCAGAACATATTTAAATACTTTTTTGTAACCTTGGCAAATTGTATTTTGACTTAGAGCTTGTAAACCCAACATGACATGCATTTTAGACCTATTTCTAACATTGTTTTTGTGAAATGTATACAAAATAGTATTAAAGGGCTTGTAATGACATTTTTTTTTACTGTTGATGATGAGTAAAGATATAAACCTGACCCATCTGTGTTTGAGGCTTGTGGATAAACAAACAATGCACATTCTTAACAGTGACAGAAACTAAAGTCTTACTCCAAATCTTCTGTTAAAGCATTATGCTGCTTTCTATTTTTCCGTTTGTCTTTGTGTTGTTTCTGCTGTGTTTTTGCAAGCTCCCTGCTGCTTTGAACACAAGCAGATACATCACAGTTCACCTGTGTGCTACCTGCATCTTCAACTAGTCTCTTCTTCTTCTTCTTCTTAACAAGGTTGTCTTCTCTGTCACACTTCTTGATCTTTTCCGAGTAAGGAGGTTCGGCTGTCGATGACGAGGGTAAAAGATCGTGGAAAGAAACCGCTGCCTCCTTCAGCCTCATTTCCATCTCACTGTCGCTGTCACTGAACCAAAGAGAAGGCATATTGTTGCATTAAGTTCCTTTGTCATCACACTGCTGAAGCACTATTATGTGCAACCATGCTGACCACCTTTTCCAAGACTAGTTTTTCTCTCAAAAGACAACCTTACTCACTTTCCTCGGCACCATCTTCTCATCAACTAACTACTCCTTTAGATTTCCCTTGTCAATGGTTTTCTTCATGAATTCAACCCTTTTAATTGGTTCAGGAAAACCAAACTATTTCTCCAGCAAATGTTACCTACTTCCCAGTACACTACCGATACTGGGAAGGTGAAAGATTCACAAATCTGACAGGAACGATGAATTAACTAATTCTTATTCAATTGTTTACACACTATTTATCTTATTCTCACATCCATCCTGTTTGATTCTAGCAAAAGTGCCTCAGTCTGGAACAAAGACGGACTCATTATAATTGAGGCGGACTTTGTTGCGATGTCTTTTTTTTCTTGGTTGTGTGAAAACATGTGGAGCATGGGGTCAGACTAACATTTGTGAATTTCATTAAAACACATTAAAAAGATAACACTTAAAAAAATACCAAAAAAACTTATCTCCTGGGGTTTGCTCCATTAGATTTGTTTTAACCCTAAACTGAGAAAAGTTAGCTTTTTCAAAATGAGTTATTTACTTTCAGACTGTCTGTGAGGCCGTGAAAATGATCAGGCTGAGTTCTGAGGCGCAAGGAGGGCAAGTAAAAGAGAATGGAAAACTGTGTTCAGTTTGGCTTCCCAAGTGTGTAACCCCTTGGCTAAGCTATCTAGGATTACCGGCCCAAAACAAAAGAGAGAAAAGGAAAAAGAGTTTAATTTCACATTGACAGATTGTTTTCCTGCAAAATAAAAATGATGAAAAAGTATAAAACTTTATAAGTTGTGTTACGTTTTGCAGCTCCTTATTATTATTTCTTTCATATTATTTTCTTTAGTAGAATAGGCGGCAAAATGTTTCCATTGATAGTGAAGGCTGCAGACCCCTGACAAGGCAGTGTTTGTCGCCATGGTGATGCAGCAGGGTTTCTCATACATGTAATTGATCGTGGTGCATCGCAATGGCAAAATAAAAACCGCCACACCTTCAAATTATGTCTTTTTTAAATGAAAACAAATCTAAGTAATTTTTATACGAATGGTCTATTATTTGCACACTATTGACTAGTGATGTATCGGAAATTTGGCTATTGAAAAAAGATTTTGATGACCAAAACAGCAGTGCCAAAACTGGATATTGTGATGACGCAAGCAGGATGCACGTGATTGTCTGTAGTGGAAGCAGCATGTCTGCCATAAGGACGTACTCTATTATATCAGAGATATATATTCCTGTAGACAGATATGTCAAAATTGTGCAGATATAAAGAGGGCAGTAGTACTCTTTCATGGAGAGAAAGTACAGCAGCTGGAGCATCAGCGCGACTCAAATGTGACATAAAGCTCGCTGCAGCTCTCGATGTTTGTCGCGGACATTTACCAACAGAAGTAAAAAGTCTCTAAACATTAGTACAGTCTCTAATAAAACCAGAAAGATGTTACAATTGTTGCCAGTCATTTCTAATATAGAAAAAGTCACTAAAAAGATTGGAAAAGTCTCTATAAACTTAAAAAGATTCTCAACAAACAGCAGCCTGTGTTGGCATCATTCTCAGGGTCTCTGCAGGTTTCAACAAGTCGAATTCAACACTTTTTTAAGACCATAATGAAAATAATTTAAGACCATTTCACATTCATACGAACAAAAAAGTTCAAATATATAAAGGAAAATCAGAAGGCCGGAATTAATTGTAAGTATACGAATTAATTCACTGCTCTTTCACATTGGGAAACAAAACGGTTAAACTAACAAAATACACCAGAAGCTTCTTTATTGTAAACTATTTGAAAAACAATATTTGCAAACGTCACAACGGCCATTTTTCAGATCTGCCACTGAACTGTTTTTTTGCCGTGCAGTGTGCTTCATATCAAGTGTTTTCATGGAACAACGACCAGAACGTCAGCTATGGCTCGCAAGTCTCAAAGAGAATTTGAATGTGAATAATGTGGATAACATCCAAATTCGCTCGGCTCATTTTGTATATGGTATGTATGACTTTTAAGAAAATGATATCGCTGATAAACAATGACTAATTTTTATATAAGCATGACAAAATAACATTTGCCAATCTCCCTTGCTTTCCTCACCCCACCCACCATAAACTGAGTGCCAACACTAAACAGACAGCCTTTATAGTTTTTATTGTTAATTGCTGTATACATTTATAGAAAAGATCAGGCATGAGAAGTTGACCTGAACATATTGGAATAATTAATAGAAATAATGAATAACACATTTGTTTTATAGTTTTACTGCTGTTGAGTACACAACGATCACAGAGAAAGTTGTGTGTTCTTACTGGATGTGAGAGTATGATTTCACTAGTAAACATCTCACATCTCATCTGAATTTCCCCCAGGGATCAATAAAGTACTTTCTATTCTATTCTATATTGATCTCCTTCTGCGATTAGAACCTCTTTACCCACATAACAGTCCTTATGGAAGGGGGTTAAGTGGATCTTTGTATAGTTGTGCAAGCGTTTGTGATGTTGCAGCATCTTTTGACACAGACTTATCCTGGATTTTTGACTTTTACTTTATCATTATCACTTTTACCGCAATGTTTACAAACCCTTCCCTCCTTGATGGCACACTTCATACGTTTCCATCCACCGACTCCTAGCATGCATTAAATTGATCGTACCGGAGCCTTAAATCGTTGAACTTGCACTTCCCAATCTTTTGCAAGTAATTCATCTCTGCTGTGGGCTTTCATGAAGTTTTCTCTGCTGCGATGCAGAGCCGCAACAACACACTGCTGCGCAACAACAGCACACTGACCAGCACAGCACAGGTAGCCTACTTTGGTTCCGTTTAGTTATAGCGTCCTCAAATATCGAAACTTTAAAAGCCAGACTGAAGTTTGTGTATGTTTTAAATAAAAGTAACATTAATAGATTTTTTTAAGACTTTTCTAAATCATATTTAAGATTTGTTATGAGACTTTTGGAGAATTCCACACATTTTAAGGCCTTAAATTTAAAGTTGTTGGATTTAAAGACTTTTTAGGACGCCGCAAACACCCTGATTCTCCAGCACATTCAGCAAACTGGCTCCTTGGTATTGAGTCTCTCCTTGTTTGAAAGGTTTAAAACCAAAATATGACCGCACTGGTGCGGTGGCATTTAGTTTTGCGATCATTTTGTTCTCCATGTTCGCTCCTGTGTTTGTAGAGTGCTAACTTGTGTGATGCTAGCGACCCAGCCTCTCTGCACAAAGACACTTAATGAATAACAAGAGGATTCACGACCTTCTTTTCAATCCCCGATAGTACAAACACACGCAACTGCTGAAACTGATGAAAAGGGTGAATGCTTTTGAAGCCCGTAAACACACATGTACATGGCGGTTAAAGTTGATTTCATTTTCATTCATCGATCGGTTGACTGACTTATCAAATATCGGCCCAGGCCTACTGTACTTGTTCTTTCACCCTGTGTTAAGTGTGTGTCTCTTGATGCAAAAATTAGAACCAAACCTTGAGCTGGGAATAGGGCGACGACGTACAGGAGGAGGTGGATCGTCTGCCAGCTGTCCTGGGACTGATGTTGAGAACAGACGAAACCCTAAAAAGAGGAGCAACACAGTTGACCAAAGATACATAATTCATAAAAAAGCATCAAGCATTGATAGACAACGTTTACCTTCTTCATTATCGTCACCATTTGCAGGCATTGTATCTGGTATCTCAGTCTGGATCTCTGAAAAGTGACTGAGTCAAATACATATTGTGGATTAAACTTCAGAATACACAGATTGATGGGAAAAGTATACACTTGACACCTCTGTATTCACAGTTCAATATTTGCAGTTTACACGTTTCTCTTTTTTTAAATGTATATAATTGGTATTTTTTTAGGGGTGTAATTATTCTACATCGATCAATCAATTTAATTGATTGATTGAGAAGTTTGACATCTTAAAGAATTGAGTCCATGTAATTCTTTAAGAAGGCAAATGGATGTCACAAAAAGCTGAAAGGCTTGTTTCAATTGTGCTCCATTAAATATTCATCACATTTGATACATTCAATGATAAACTATATATAACCTGTAACATGTATATTAGAAAATATGTTAAAAAATTATAATATGTATATAAAATAAAAAAAATTAAAAAAAATTGATAAATGATGTACATATACACAGTATACCTGTCAGGTGATTTGAAAAACAATATAACAGAAAATGGTATACATGACTATGCACATGTTGACTCCAAGAATATGCAAAACAGAATGAGAAAATATATACACACTATAACCACATCTAAATATATACACACTATAACCACATCTAAATATATATATACACTATAACCACATCTAAATATATACACACTATAACCACATATAAATATATACACACTATAACTACATATAAATATATATAAACTATAACAACATATAAACATATACACTATAACCACATAAATATATATAAACCACATATAAATATATATACACTATAACCACATATGAATATATACACACAATAACTACATATAAATGTATATAAACTATAACACCATATAAATATATATACACTATTACCACATAAATATATATAAACCACATATAAATATATATATACACTATAACCACATAAATATATATAAACCACATATAAATATATGTACACTATAACCACATAATTATATATAAACCACATATAAATATATGTACACTATAACCACATAAATATATATAAACCACATATAAATATATGTACACTATAACCACATAAATATATATAAACCACATATAAATATATATATACACTATAACCACATAAATATATATAAACCACATATAAATATATGTACACTATAACCATATAAATATATATAAACCACATATAAATATATGTACACTATAACCGCATATAAACCTGTTTGATGCTTGGAAGAGTTGCTGGGAATCAATTACTGTACTTTTATTGAAATGTTCTTGAATACTAAAAATAAGAGCAGCAAATGTTTCCTCTTGGTAATTCAACCCAAAGTGTTGGTTGCAGTTTATTCAAATAAGATGGGAATGCATTGGCCATTATTGTTGTTTATTAGCTTGTTTGTATCCACAGTTGATTCTTATCTAATTCCCTTAAAATGAGTCATAAGAACAAAGGAAACTTTACATGCAGTGTTCAGTATCCAGTATTTATTTCACGGTCAAACTGGCAGGATTTTTGGCTAAAAAGTTACTGAGTTAATTTCAACTCACTGAATCGTTTTGCATTGTATCGTTCTCAATAAACAAATATCGTCTTAGCTTACCTGTCAAGAAGTTGTCCTAGCTTCTTGGCAACATGAGTTTGAAACCCTTGGGTGACCTGGAGCTCGTTACCATCATGTTCATGGGCAGCAATGACAACCCTGTTTCGCAGCAATACAATAGTCATTAGACAAAAGTTTCACAGGAAATTTCAGGATGAAGCTAAAATGCACTATAACACTTTCATCTGAAGTTTTTTGACCATCTTTAAACTTAATTGTCCAATGTTTTACTACTTTTTACACAACTTGCTGTTCTCTAAAAGGAAGTTGAACAGTCAAAATCCCAATAGGTGACTTTTCACAGAGAGGGATACAGCATGCCTTTTTGCGACACGCATTCTCTGAATAGTTTTTGCAACCTGCTAATGACCCCCTTAGCTCAGTGGCCACTTCCCTCTCAGGTACAGTTGATGGTTGGATGTCATCTTGGGCTCAGAATGTCAAAACGCCAACAGCAAAATGAAGAAGATTGTTTAAGTACCAATTTTAATTTGGACATTTACTGGTCTGTTTGGTTTACACATTCTAAAGACAAACTAAAAACATTGGAACGTTGTCATCATCAAGGGGTATCAGGCCTGTTTGCAGGCATGGATGATCAGGGTTCTCCAGTCTTCTCTATTGATATTTCTGATAACACGTCTTAGGCTGTTGATACATGTTGTTCGTTATCGACCTGGAGCTTTCTTTCCTACTAGTTTTCCTGTTACCATCAGTTTTTTTAATGATATATGCTGCTGAAATTGGCTTCACGGTGGCAGAGGGGTTAGTGCGTCTGCCTCGCAATACGAAGGTCCTGATTAGTTTGGGTTCAATCCCAGGCTCGGGATTGTTCTGTGTGGAGTTTGTATGTTCTCCCCGTAAATGCGTGGGTTCCCTCTGGGTACTCCGGCTTCCTCCCACCTCCAAAGACATGCACCTGGGGATAGGCCCCTCCCACCTCCAAAGACATGCACCTGGGGATAGGCCCCTCCCACCTCCAAAGACATGCACCTGGGGATAGGTTGATTGGCAGCACTAAATTGGCCCTAGTGTGTGAGTGTGAATGTTGTCTGACTATCTGTGTTGGCCCTGCGATGAGATGGCGACTTGTCCAGGGTGTATTCCACCTTCCACCCGATTGTAGCTGAGATAGGCACCAACGCCCCCCGCGACTCCAAAGGGAATAAGCGGTAGGAAATGGATGGATGGATGGATGCTGCTGAAATGCTTGAGCTATCAGTGGCCACGATATCGAACAGCCCGGTCTGTTTTTTTTTGGTCTTGTCTAGTGACCAATAATACTGTAGTGTTAAAGTTAAAATACCAATAATTGTCACACACACACTAGGTGTGGTGAGATTATCCTCTCACCCATCACCCTCACGCCCTGGGAGGTGAGGGGAGCAGTAAGCAGCAGCAGTGGCCACACCCGGGAATCATTTTGGTGATTTTACCACCAATTCCAATACTTGATGCTGAGTGCCAAGCAGGGAGGTAATGGCTCCCATTTTCATAGTCTTTGGTATGACTCGGCCGGGGTTTGCACTCACGACTTAGCCATCTCGGGACGTACACTCTAACCACTAGGCCACCTGAGACAGGTAGGTCATGAGTTCAACCCATGTGGGGCAGACAAGTATAGCAAATAAGTGCATGAAAAATGAATCCATGAAAAAACTCAGTGGAATTAGCGGGAGCCCCTGGCCTTTTCCCTTTGCAAAAAAGTAGGTTTTTGGGGGGCTTTAGTATCTGATGGGTTACAGGTGATACATCACATTCAAGGACAAGAGCATGGATATACAATATAAGAAAGCCAGAAATACCTGACATTAGTTCTAATTGATTTCTGTGTGTTACTATTTCCATTGTAAAAGTGATGTATTCATATTTTGTGCAATATTTCATACTTAGATACACTAATGTTAGCTGTTTTGGTCCAATTTTCGATGCATAAATACATCTGTTATTGCTAACTCCTTATCTAATAGGATGATGTGCAATAAGGATTGGATAGGTCTTTATTGTCGTTGCACAAGTACAACAAAACTTTGTTTTCAGCACAAACCCGTTCAAAATGAGACAAACAAACAGTGTACAAGGCTACAGACCAGGAACACTGATGGGTCGCCAAAAGGCGCCCCGTAAAAGATGTAAAAAAGGTCAACGCTGGGGAAAGATGAGTAAAACAAATACAATCTAGACTGGGCTCCTAAGGGGTCTCAGTCCGGAGTGAGAAAAAACCTCCATAGCAAAGCACAGACACATTTTACAACGTACATCTCCAGATATCTAGCAACAGAGGGGAGGGAGTGGGGGGTTATGGTGGCAGGCTGCAGCTCTCAGGTGCTGCCCATCCTTCCATCACCCCTTTGGGATTTGGGATAATACCAGTACTTTAACGTACTAGACCAGGGGTAGGGAACCTATGGCTCTAGAGCCAGATGTGGCTCTTTTGATGACTGCATCTGGCTCTCTGATAAATCTGACCTGACGTTGCTTAACACAATAAGTAATGAATAATTCCACTTGTAATCACAGTGTTAAAAATAATGTTAAAATTATAAAACATTCTCATGCATTTTTAATCCATCCATCCGTTTTCTACCGCACCTGTTAAAGACGTTGCGTTAATGGTAAGAAGTTATTTTGTTATTATTGGTTAGTGTGGGGCTTGCCCTCCTGGGGGTTCTTCAGACCCCCAAGCACAGACATGAGAGCCTGTTTCAGTGTTACAATATTGTTTTATTTTTCAATAAGTCTCTCAGTTGCTTTCCAGCAATAGTATTTCCAGCCCCAACCCAGTCTCTCCTCCTGGCTGCTGCTTATAACGGAGCGACAGGTGATTAGATAACAAGGCCCAGGTGGGCCGTCTACGCACCTGTCGCTGCAGGCCCACAGGCCACGCCCCCCACAGTTAGCTTCAGAATAACAATGTTATTACAAAGAAAAAGAGACCTGTTATACTCTAGAAATGTTGGTATTACTTAAAAATGGATGTGTTTAGTTGTGTTCAGTGTTAAAAAAAATAATTATATGGCTCTTACGGAAATATATTTTAAAATATTTGTCTTTTTGGCTCTCTCAGCCAAAAAGGTTCCCGACCCCTGTACTAGGCCAAAGAAGGTGTATTTTTCTACCTTCAGCACAATTATTATATGCAACAATTTCACACTTTTTCATCTGCCTATGCACTTTAACTCAGGGGTGCCCATTACGTCGATCGCGAGCTACCAGTCGACCCCGGGGGGTGTGTCAGTCGATCTCCAGCCAGGCTTTTAAAAAAAATACACCTAAAAATGAGTGATCATCAATCTTCACCAAGACGTCACTTAAATGACATTCACGGTACCGGAGGGTCTTGTGAGATGACGCTGGCTGCTGCAAGATCATTATTATGAAAATAAGACCGAGAGGAAGGCGAGAAACACTTTTTATTTCAACAGACTCTCGCGCCGTACCTTCCGTCAAAACTCTAAAGGCCGACTGCACATTTCCTATCTTCACAATAAAAGCCCTGCTTCATGCTGCCTGCGCTAACTAAATACAGTCTCGGAAAACTGGCGTGCACAAGCGATCCCTCAGAAAGCTGGCGTGCACATCACTTGTGCACGCCAGCTTTCCGAGACTCTTATTTTGTTAGCGCAGGCAGCATGAAGCAGGGCTTTTATTGTGAAGATAGGAAATGTGCAGTCGGCCTTTAGAGTTTTGACGGAAGGGACGGCGCGAAAGTCTGTTGAAATAAAAAGTGTTTCTCGCCTTCCTCTCTGTCATTTTTTCATAATAATGAACTGGCATCAGCCAGCGTCATCTCACAAGACCCTCGGGTGCCGTGAATGTCAATCAAGCAAGCTACGGAATTTGCCGCCAATGTTTTTCTTGTAAAGTGTATGGAAGCTGGATGAATTAGATGCCAAAAACCAACCACTTTCATGTGGTATTGTACAGAAAGGACAACTTTGTTTCTCCTCCATTTGAAAATGTGGGCGTTATCATCATTACTGTCTGATTCCAATCAATGCAAGTCATCAGAATCAGGTAATACACCAACTTATATTCTTGTCTTCGTGAAAGAAAGACATCTATATGTGTTACACATGCTTGTATTATCATTAAACACATTTAACTTGTTTACAAAAATGTCTCTTTCATAAATAGATAAATATAAATGATATATATAAATGAGGTAGATCCCCTCGAGTTGGTCAATTGAAAAGTAGCTCGCCTGCAGAAAAAGTGTGGCCACCCCTGCTTTAAAGTCTCTGTGGTAGCAAACGTGTCGCAGAACGGTGGTTGGGGACCCCTGCTCTTGAAGGTTTAATAGCATTACATTTACTTTTTAAAGGCACACAAAGTGGTACTGCCTACAAAACTTACCGTTTGGATTGTTTCGCACGGCCAGTGTCTAAAAAGACAGAGAAATGGAGATATTTAGTAGCCCGTAAGCCGAAAAATGAAATGAGAGCCGCAGTGAAAGATCATTAAGACACAGTTACCAAAAACTACTTTAGCGTTAAACCATGTATTGAAGGTTTAGAGTGACGTAGGGAGGGAACATTTGTACCACCTGTCCGAATATTTTGCGTATCCCAAGTTGCCTCCTGACATCTTTTCAGTTGTTCGTCGTCACTGCTGCTGGAGTCTCTGACCGCACTGCTGACCATGGCTGCTGCTTTGCCCGCCATGGCGCTGTACCCTGCTTCCTGTTTGCAGCTGGGGATTGTGGGTAACGTAGTCCTCATGGGTAGCCACAACAGTAAACGGCTGTGATTGATTGGTTGATGGATTGATTGATTGATTGATTGATTGGTTGATTGATTGATTGATTGATTGATTGAAACTTGTATTATTAGATTGCACGGTACAGTACATATTCCGTACAATTGACCACTAAATGGTAACACCCCAATAAGTTTTTCAACTTGTTTAAGTCGGGGTCCACGTTAATCAATTCCTGGTATGTATTTAGTGTATCAATTCAGTTCATGATTGTCCATCCATCCATTTCCTACCGCTTATTCCCTTTGCGGTCACGGGGGGCGCTGGTGCCTACCTCAGCTACAACCGGGCGGAAGGCGGGGTACGCCCTGGACAAGTCGCTACCTCATCGCAGGGCACTTTCAAATGATCCATCCATCCATTTTCTACCGCTTATTCCCTTTTGGGGTCGCGGGGGGCGCTGGCGCCTATCTCAGCTACAATCGGGCGGAAGGCGGGGTACACCCTGGACAAGTCGCCACCTCATCGCAGGGCCAACACAGTTAGACAAACAACTTTCACACTCACATTCACACACTAGGGACCATTTAGTGTTGCCAATCAACCTATCCCCAGGTGCAACTCCACACAGAAAGATCCCGAGCCTGGATTTGAACCCAGGACTGCAGGACCTTCGTATTGTGAGGCAGACGCACTAACCCCTCTTCCACCGTGAAGCCCGGTCAAATGATGTACAGGAAAATACTGCTATTCCCTCACTGCTTCCGTGCAACTTATTTGCCTACTTACTTGGTTTGAGCCATTTCTTTTGCGTACTTCTACCGTGCAGTTGTCCATGAGCACAAGTTGGGAAGAGGTCGCCCTGGTCCTTGTGGATGTTCTGAATGTGTCGCTCCAAAGACTTCCACTTGGCAACCAGAAGTTCCCCCTCTCCAGGCGGGGTCGACGCTGCTGCCCAGTAGAGGTGGTTGATTATACTTAGCATCCAGGGCTTCAGGTCTTCACAGTCCTTCAGCTTGAGGATGGTCTTCAGTTTCTTCCCGATGGATTTTGCTGTATTTAGCTATATTGTGTAGGGCAGGGGTCGGGAACCTTTTTGGTTGAGAGAGCCATAAAAGCCAAATATTTAAAAACGTATTTCTGGGAGAGCCGTATAATATTTTTTAAAAACTGAATACAATTCAATGCGTGCATTTTTAAGTAAGACCTGTCATTTCTTTGCGATCATGTTCTGTTTAATTATGTTCTGTTTTGTTTTTGACTCCATTAGTTCCTGTTTTTGCGCACCCTGGTTTGTTTTTGTTTCCATGACTACCAATCAGTTCACCTGTTTTCACGACTCACACACCTGATTTACTTGAACTCATGTACCCGTTGTCAATCACCACGTCACCATTTAAGCCTGCAGTTGCCAGGCAGTCAGCCTGGCGACATCACCTTCTACTCACCCTCTATCACCTCCTACACACCTATGTTATCCATGCCGATGATCCATGCTCTTTCTCGGTCCAAGTAAGTTTTTCATGCCATAGTTTGTAAGTTTTATATTCATAGTTCTCCCATTGTGCGAGTTTTAGTTTTCATAGCCAAGTTTTTAACCTCCACTGAGAGCGCCTTTTGTTTATACCCTTTGTTTTTGTAATATTTTTGAGTTAAGATTAAAGATGTTATTACCTTCACGCCATGTCCGTTCCAATCGCTTTGCACCACGGGAAAACAAACCACACCATAGTCCAGGTCTTGACAAGACCACCATTTTTAGAGTATAATAAGTCTCCTACTCATTTTAATAACAATGTTATTTTATATTTAACCAATAATAAATATATTACTTTTTACCATCAATGCAACATCTTGGACAGGTGCGATAGAAAACGGACGGTTGGATTAAAATGCATGAAAATGTTTTATAATTTGAACGTTATTTTTAACACTGTGATTACCATCGTAATTATTAATTACTTATCGTGTTAAGCAATGTCAGCTAACATTTATCTGAGAGCCAGATGCAGTCATCAAAAGAGCCACATCTGGCTCTAGAGCCATTGGTTCCCTACCCCTGGTGTAGGGACAAGCGGTAGAAAAATGATGGATGGTGTATTCATAAACGATAACAAATAACAGCCTAATTAAGATAAAACAATTAAGATTAATTTTAGTATGTAAAGCACAGGTGTCAAACGTACGGACCGAGGGCCGGATCCAGCCCGCGGGGTGACTTTGCGAACTATAAAAATTAACCTGAAATTTTTGAATGAAAGAAACTGCTGTTCTAAATGTGTCCACTAGATTTCACAATAATTTTTTGTATCTTTGTAAATGAAGCTACATACGAACAAAATAAAGCACATGATCATAAATAACATCCTGTAATTTGATTTTGACACATATTTTTTTTCATCTGCATAGATTGGAAATTACCACCAATGAGTTGACTGAAGTTCGAGTCCATGATTCTCGCCCGGAAAAGGGTGGAGTGCCATCTCCGGGTTGGGGAGGAGACCCTGCCCCAAATAGAGGAGTTCAAGTACCTGGGAGTCTTGTTCACGAGTGAGGGAAGAGTGGATGGTGAGATGGACAGGCGGATCGGTGCGGCGTCTTCAGTAATGTGGACGCTGTATGGTTCCATTGTGGTGAAGAAGGAGCTGAGCCGGAAGGCAAAGATCTCAATTTACCGGTCGATCTACGTTCCCATCCTCACCTATGGTCATGAGCTTTGGGTCATGACCGAAAGGACAAGATCACGGGTACAAGCGGCCGAAATGAGTTTCCTCTCCCTTAGAGATAGGGTGAGAAGCTCTGCCATCCGATAGGAACTCAAAGTAAAGCCGCTGCTCCTCCACATGGAGAGGAGCCAGATGAGGTGGTTCGGGCATCTGGTCAGGATGCCACCCGAACGCCTCCCTAGGGAGGTGTTTAGGGCACGTCCAACCGGTAGGAGGCCACGGGGAAGACCCAGGACACGTTGGGAAGACTATGTCTCCCGGCTGGCCTGGGAACGCCTCGGGATCCCCCGGGAAGAGCTAGACGAAGTGGCTGGGGAGAGGGAAGTCTGGGCTTCCCTGCTTAGACTGCTGCCCCCGTGACCTGACCTCGGATAAGCGGAAGAAGATGAATGGATGGATGGAATTGACTGATGAACAATATCACATTTATTCAGAAAATATAAATAATGACAAAGTATATATACTATCAATTGCAACGAGTGTAAAAAGAAAAACAATAACATTATGATTTTTGCATTTTCAGAATGTGCTTGTTCTATTTTTAAACAAAGAAAACAATTTCAAGTTGTCTTTATTTTTAAGTTATCGTACCGTGATTTTAACAGTCCGGCCCTCTTGGGAGTAGATTTGTCTCCATGAGGCCCCCCATCTAAAATGACTTTGACACCCATGATGTAAAGTAAAAAAATAATGCAATAATACATCCATTAAAAAGCACATGTCAAGTGTACTCCCATTGTGCACTTTATTACAATATGAAATGTACAGCGATCAACAAAAATGATCATTTTTATTTGCAAATCAATTATACTAAATAGCTGGATTGGAGAATCCTGTAAGTTTTGTCCATGAACAAATAGAGCCAATATACCAAATATACATTTTTTACATGATTGGCCTGTCAGCCAGACAAATTCAGGGAATGACAGAAAAATCCTGACATGAGTGTATTTGTGTTTTTATTCAGTTCATTTTAAGAAGATCAGTTTCATTGCCTCAGCCGTTTATTGTTCATTAGCGAGGGAATCGATCACCTGAAGCCTTGAGATAATCATACGGAACATAACTGACTAGTTGGCAAAACCAACTCTTCCAAACTACAATACCAAAGCTGTTAACCAGCAATACTAATCAACACACCTATCTAATGAATCCACTGACTTTGATCCAACTAAAACAAAAATAAGTCAACTACAGACAACTATTACTGATAAACTAGCACAGATGATTACGGCTGCAAAGTTTTCCATCAGCCAGTGACTTTATGAAACATTAAATCATTGTCCTTTTCCACACAGTGGTCCTACATTCAAGACCATACAAAATATATTCCTATTAGGTTGAATGAACTCTCCGCATTCTTTTTCTCACACGAGAGTAACAGTATTTATTTTCCCAGTGACGGGCTAAAGGCACAAAGTTGATGCAATCACAAGAGATTTCATTATTTTTCATTATCTTATTACCTTACAGCTCTTGTAGTAATGCTAAACATTTTCATGGTTGGACTTACAAGACACCGTCTGAGGTTTATTTATATTATTTAAATATAAAAACAAAAACAATCTTGCAAATAATAATGTATGCCCAATGATTCCGGCTTGTCAACCAATTACTCGCCGTAAAATGTGTTATTTTTCCAGGACGTCAATTAAGTCCTTTCAAATAGTAAGACCATATCAATGAAGCTAGACAAACATGTAAATAAAGCACACATCTTAAATAATCGACACAACAGTACTCGCCAAACTGATGTAAATGAATATCTAAGAGTAGACCACTAAGAATACTTTATAAGTTCTACCCACTACTGCTTATTCCTTGTGGGAAGCAATTAAAAGGTTGTTTAAAGCATTCTAAGAGAAAAACAACTACCATAAAGCAAATTAAGTTGTAACAGAACCTATGTCGCAAAAGGTCTGTGATTGTCCCTTTCCAGCAGAGACGCAAACGAAAGGCAAACAGTGCACAAACTTACTTGAAAGACGAACATAACCACATTTTTCTCAGAGTCTTGATAGTTTCATTAGATGTGGGCTGTTAATTCTGTTGATGAAACAATGTTCCTGCACAGTTGTCCTCCTTGAGGTCTCACTGCCCACCATTGTAAGCATAGTCGGCCTTGTTGTGCATGATGAGTTTGTTGTCCACAAAGTAGAAACTGTCTGATCTGGTGTCATAAGGATGCTCCACCATTTGTCGAACTGGTTTAGAGACAGAACAAGAGGCAGGGATGAATGAAATAGGAGTTACGTGGATCAACATTATATATGATCATTTAGGTACAGAGGAACACGCTTATCTAGACGACCGTTGCCAACATAACCCAAAGCAGAAAAGAACATTTGCTGCACATTTAATTGTGATTTTGGCCAGAGACAAAAGGACAATGAAAAACAATAAAAACATTTGAAACCAACAGCAGTTTGCTGAATGTTTTTTTCCTCCAAGTATGTATATTTTGATTCTTGTTTTCCTATGACATTGTAGCTCGGGCATACTTTGAAGTCAAGTGTGGCAATCAGAAGAGAAGAAGAAGCAGAAGCAGCAGAAGAAGAAGAAGAGACATCATGTCTCAGACATGGCGAGTAAGAAGAGGAAATACACGTTCTCTGTCTATGTATGTACCCATATTATTATTGTATAAGCTAGGTTTTAATAATTACTTTGATTTCTAGAATAGATTGATGTTAATGTATGTAATATACAGTGGTGGTCAAAAGTGTACGTACACTTGTAAAGAACATGATGTCATGGCTGTCTTGAGTTTCCAATCATTTCTACATATCTTGTTTTTTTGAATTTATTATGGCTCTACTGAAAATGTGAGCAAATGTGCTGGGTCAAAAGTATACAGTACATACAGCAATGTTAATATTTGCTCACATGTCCCTTAGCAAAAATTCACTGCAATAAGGCGCTTTTGGTAGCCATCCACAAGCTTCTGCTTCAATTTTTGACCACAAAACGGGTGCAGTTCAGCTAAATGTGTTGCTTTTCTGACATGGACTTGTTTCTTCAGCATTGTCCACATGTTTAAGTCAGGACTTTGGGAAGGCCATTCTAAAACCTTCATTCTAGCCTGATTTAGCCATTCTTTGACCACTTTTGAGGTGTGTTTGGGGTCACTGTCCTGTTGGAACACCCAACTGCGCCCAAGACCCAACCTCCAGGGTGATGATTTTAGCTTCTCCTGAACAATTTGGAGCTAATCCTCCTTTTTCATTGTCCCATATACTCTCTGTAAAGCACCAGTTCCATTGGCAGCAAAACAGGCCCAGAGCATAATACTACTGGGTATTGTGGCCAAACGGCTCAAATTTTGTAGTATCTGACATCACATGGACACAGATAAGACCTTCTGGAGGAAAGTTCTGTGGTCAGATGAAACAAAAATTGAGCTTCAGGACAAAATAAAATGATCAGTCCAGAGGTTGGGTCTCGGGCGCAGTTGGGTGTTCCAACAGGACAATGACCCCAAACACTCTTCAGAAGTGGTAAGTAAAGGAATGGCTAAATCAGGCGAGAATGAAGGTTTTAGAATGGCCTTCACAAAGTCCTGACTCAACCCCATTGAGAACGTGTGGACAATGCTGAAGAAACAAGACCATGATAGGAAACCAACACATTTAGCTGAACTGCACCAGTTGTGTCAAGAGGAGTGGTGAAAAATGTAAGTAGAAGCTTGTGGATGGCTACAAAAAGCGCCGTATTGCAGTGAAACTTGCCAAGGGACATGTAAGCAAATATGAAGATTTGTATACTTTTGAAACAGCAGATTTGCTCACATTTTCAGTAGAGCCATAATAAATACATAATAGAAAACTTCATGAATGTTTTTGTGACCAACAAGTATGTGCTCCAATCACTACATCACAAAAAATAAAAGTAGTAGAAATTATTAGAAACTCAAGCCAGCCATGACATGAAATTCTTTACAAGTGTATGTAAATTATTGACCGCGATTGTACGAAGTTCCTGCAGTCCTGGGTTCAAATCCAGGCTCGGGATCTTTCTGTGTGGAGTTTGCATGTTTTCCCGGTGAATGCGTGGGTTCCCTCCGGGTACTCCGGCTTCCTCCCACCTCCAAAGACATGCACCTGGGGATAGGTTGATTGGCAACACTAAATTGGCCCTAGTGTGTGAATGTGAGTGTGAATGTTGTCTGTCTATCTGTGTTGGCCCTGCGACGAGGTGGCGACTTGTCCAGGGTGTACCCTGCCTTCCGCCCGATTGTAGCTGAGATAGGCGCCAGCGCCCCCCGCGACCCCGAAAGGGAATAAGCGGTAGAAAATGGATGGATGGATGGATGTATATACACATACACACATACGTATATTACATATATATATATATATATACACACATATATATACACATATATATATATATATACATATATATATATATATACATATATATATACACATACATACATACATAAATACATACAGGGACGGCGTGGCGCAGTGGGAGAGTGGCCGTGCGCAACCCGAGGGTCCCTGGTTCAATTCCCACCTAGTACCAACCTCGTCACGTCCGTTGTGTCCTGAGCAAGACACTTCACCCTTGCTCCTGATGGGTGCTGGTTAGCGCCTTGCATGGCAGCTCCCTCCATCAGTGTGTGAATGTGTGTGTGAATGGGTAAATGTGGAAGTAGTGTCAAAGCGCTTTGAGTACCTTGAAGGTAGAAAAGCGCTATACAAGTACAACCCATTTATCATTTATTTACATACATACACATATATATATATATATATATATATATATATGAAAGAATGAATGGGGCCATGTGTCGT